>NC_059378.1:13021641-13324141 GCF_019703515.2 Myxocyprinus asiaticus
TAGAAACACTCACATCCTGCACTACCATTAAGCGCCGCAGCAACCCTCACTGCTTCTGTGTATCTTCATACACATAAGCTCTACCAGAGTAGACCGATTCCAAACCAAATGATTCATTTCAGCCGGTTCTTTTGAATCTACAGCGCGAGATATAACACACGACAGAGTACTCCGATTCCCAAAAAAAGTATTGCTTTGAGCTGGTTCTTTTTAGTGAATCAACAACTACAGCACTACCAGTGTTGCCCAGTTACCAAATGAACAACTCTGAGCTGGCTCTTTTTAGTGAATCAAAGAATCAGTTGGGGCTGACTGAATTAATTGACTCACTCCAAATAAACCAAGAACTGTTACTGTGTTGTGTTCTTCAGGCTCAGGAGACTCATGAGAGTTACTTACTGGTTGTTCATATGACAACACGTAGTTTAAAATACAAATTTAGTTTTGTTGTAATAAAGAAATAATCTGAAAAATAATTCTATCTGGCAATAAAATGTTTCATAAATAAATAAATAAAACAATACAATTCTTTAAAAGGTGCAATATGTAACAATTTTCATGTAATATTCGCCTTTTTTTTTTTTTTTTTTTTGCCAATGTGTGAACGGCTTGTAACGCAACTTTAAAAAAAAATGAGCCCTTCCCGGACTTCCTAGGTTGCCTATTAAAGCCTGTAGACTGATTTTCATGCGAAGGGAGCGGGTCGCTTTTGCCGGGAAAATCCAAAGGATGTGACGTTTTTGCGTGCTCCCGAGAGCCTTGCCTAGGACAGTAATAACTTCTCTTCCGCTATTCAACAGCGACAACAAACTGCAACACTAGGTAACGTTATCTTAGAGATGGAATCCAGCAAATGTCCGGCTCCCAGCACAACACAGACTCCTACACAAACTCAGATTAAGCCAAAAAAAAAAACAAACAAAAAAAAAAAAAAAAAACACATTTATCTACTGAATCCCGTTTGGCTAAGCGGGAATCTGATCGTGGTCGAGCAAAAACTAGAGTGAACATCGGCACGGCATTTGATTCCTGGAGGGGCCTTCGTTCGGTTTTGGGGATCAAAATCGACCCTGAACATGCGTTCTTCTTATTGGGCAGGTAAGCTTACATAACTGCAAATCATGTGAAATATATTGCCATAAGGATTGATCTGTGTAATTTTAGCTAACTTGATCTTGCCTGCTAACGCTGACGAATTACAAGCTACCTTGCTTCGTAACTTTCAAATAATTGCAACGATCTTCTCTTTAAGTCAGGTATACAGGGTAAATTTAACAAATATGCTGGTTTCTTATTCGTAGTACAACATATGATATACAAAACATACAATAGTGCAACATAACTGCAGTGCAACAGTAAACTGCCTGGTATAGTTCGGTAGTATGTACAGTTGCAGTCTAAATTATTCAACCCCCCCAAGACAGTAAGGATTTACAAAGGTAAGCTTTTCTGATGACCCAGAACGTGACATTCAAAATCATAGTGTGAATATATAACCTAATATTTGTAAATAGCAGGATTTTTTAAAAATACAGCCATGTCATAATTATTCAACCCCTATAGCATGTAGCTGTTTCTTAAATATGTAAGGCTACACAAGTAATTGTTTTAAAACAAAATTAACAAAATCAATCTGCAATGGCACTTATTTAAGTTTTAAAATTTAAGTTTAGTGTTGTAAGCAAAAATGTATTTCTATGCAAAAAAATGCAATTAAAAATAAGCTCTCTCAAAAGCTAAGAGGAGATTATTTCATTACACAAGAAAGGTCATGGCTAAAAGTACATTTCCAAGGCACTTCAATTTCCAATAGACAAAGTTGGAAGCACCATTCATAAATTGTTTTAAATATGGTACAACAGCAACCTTCTTGGTTTGTGGAAGAAAGCAAAACTTCACCAAAAGGGAAGAGAAGTTTTTAGGAAAGACCTGTGGAGTCCTGGATGAAGGTTTTATAGACGTATGACACTAAACTGAAAATGAGTTTTAGACCCATGGGTCAGCAGTACGTCTGGAGTAAGATGACAAGGTGATGACAAGAACGACACCATCCCCACAGTCAAGCATGGATGTGGGTCAGTCCTGTTATGGGGGTGTTTTGCGGCTGCAGGAAACGGCTATCCTGACTATGTGACTGACACCATGGATTCTTTCAGGTATCAGGCCATTTTGGCATGAAAAATGTGATGGCTTCAGTGTGTAAATTGAAGCTCGGTGATCACTGGACTTTCCAGCAAGAAAACAACACCAAGGATACATACAAGCTGTCCAAAATCTGGTTCAGGGATTGGTCGTGGAATGTGCTTAAATGGTCCTTTCAATCCATCATTAAAATCCCATTGCAAACCTTTGTTAGGATTTCAAGGAAGCAGTGGCAGCACAGAAACCAACGAATGTCAATGAGCTGGAAGCTTTTGCTCATGAGAAATGTCTAAAAATTCTAATAGAGATGTGTCCGAAGCCTGAGAACACTTACCTGAAACATTTATTTGCTGTTATTAAGGATAAAGGATGCTCAACAAATGATTGACTTTGGGGGTTGAATATTTTTGACATGACATTTGTGGAGAGAATTAGTTTTCTTTTTTTTTTTAATTTGGGTAAACTGAAATCTTTGTTCTCAAAATCACTCAAATGTGTATTAAAAACTTACTTTGTTTACTGAGGTTATAGTTTGTTTTAATTCACACCACCAGAATGTATTGCTGGTCAGGGGGGTTGACTAATTTTGATTGCAACTGTAGCTGTGTGTGTGTATCAGTATGCTATGTTAGCTGATAAGTAGTTTTAGTTTAGTCTCAAAGTTTGTAGTAAAACAATCATAACTGTGTAATTTTAATTATGCTACCTCATCTGTCAGCATGATGCCGGTGAATCACATTCAGCCTCTTTGTACGTTACGTCATTGTTTTGGTCGATGCTCACTCGCTTGCGTCCCTATGGAGTGTGCACGAGCGCGAGCACTAGCAACAGGTAGCTGGCTGCAGTTCACTTAATGGCCACAGGTGTCATTAATAACAAGGGTTTCTGAATCTTACATACTGCATCTTTAAAAAAGCGGTTTAATTTTAAACATGCTTACAGAATTGTTTATTTGTCCCTCATGTCTGTGAAATCCAATTGTAAAATGCAATAAAAAAATATATATAAATATATAGCTGCAAGCAACAATTATTGGGATTCAAGCTGCTTAGGGCCTATAAGCGCATACGAATAATCATGAAATGCAAAAATGTACAACTGGTTAACAATAGACAAGTACTGTTAATTAGAACGATCCTGCTAGCATAGCAGGTGTTAGACTGTTAAAGACATATCAGAGTAATATTATACTGTAAATGATGCTGCAATGCTCACATTTCCATTACAGGTGCTTATAGAAAGTACAAATGTAGCATGATTAGAACAAGTGTCTTTACATAACACTTGTTTAACAAACATTTGCATTATAGAACCTTTGCCTCACAGAGGGAAATTTTTTAATAAAAGTCAAGGTGTAGTGCTAGCCTAGGACGAGTTCGAAAAAGAAGGGTTTTCAATCAAATCAAAATGGTAAAAAAAAAGTTGTGGAAATGGAAATTCATGTAACCAAATGATTTAGAGGATGGATTCACAGAAATACAAAAAAAAAAAAAAAAAAAAAAGATTTTTTTTTTATCATATATGGTTCTGGAGTTAATTCAACTGCTTTGAGCACAGCTGCACAATTAGGATTTTCTTAAGTTATAGCGCCCCCTAGCTTCAAAAACTCATCTATGTGTACAAAGTTTTGTTAAGTTTGAAAATTGTGCTCACGAGATAATTAGTCATTGTAAGCCACGCCCCAAAATATATTTGCTTATATCTTTGGAACGATTCGACGAATCAAAATCTTTTGATAACTTTGTCAGGAGGGTCTGTAGATTACATATGCCAAGTTTTGTGTGAAATGGGGAAACACAGACTAGGATGAGTTCAAAAAAGTAGATTTTTCACAACAAAAAAAATATACATTATAAAAAGTTCTTGCGGGAATGGAAATCCATGTGACCATATCATTGGTGGCCACTCAGAGAAGCTACAAATTTTACTGTAGCCTATACAGTTCCGGGGTTATGAGAAAAAAAAATGCAAATTAGCTAAATTATACCACCACCGTGTGGTTAGAAGGTGCTGAAATTTGATTGGCCATTGGCAGCTATTTTTGTTTATTTGTTGAATCGATTTTTTAAAAATGTTACCATTTGAACCAAAGATGATGCATATTTAATTTGACTTAATTTGATTTAACTTTGTCACTCAAAAGGCTGCAATGTTATGACAGTTTTTTTGTGCCCCCTAAGGGTGGAATTGTACGAAACTTTTCTGACATCTTCTAAATGTCCTGCTGACCGTGTGTACCAAGTTTGGTTACGTTTGGAGATTGCGTTGAGTAGATATTGATCAATTACTCAAACCACATTATATCGAAGGAATTTTATCGTTAATATCTTCGGAACTATTTCATGTATAAAAGATATGTCAGGGCAGTCTACAGATGATGTATACCAAATTTCATGCCGATCAGACAAACGGTCTAGGAGGAGTTTGAAAAAGTATGTTTTTCAAACAATTCAAAATGGCGGAAAACAATTATAAGTGGAATCGGAGATATAAAATGTAGATTCTAGCCCTTATGGTTGTAGAGATATGAACACAAATGCAAAGGTGCTTATTATAGCACCAACTAGTGTCTGATGGATGTGTGTGTGGATGCCCGAGAAGTTGGGGGGATTTGGATCCATCCTGCCAAGTTTGGGATCTGTATGACTTACGGTCTCAGATGCCCAGACACTTTAAACGCAGAAAAATAAGAAGAATACGAAAATTGGAACAAATACAATAGGGTTCCAGCACCTTCGGTGCTTGGACCCCTAAAAATCCTGAAAATAAAATAAGGGCAACATTACATTACAATCTTTGTCTTGTTTTTAAATGTTATTAATAAAAAAAAAAAAAAAAATGCATTAACGCAGAAGTAGTGATGATCGACACACTGGTTTTTGCAGTCTTTTTCAGATGTTTCCCCTGTGACTTGCCCATCAACTTTGGGCACTTGACTCACCTGCTCTCAAGCACTGCTCCAATACAGGATACATTTTTAAATGCGTAACACACCGATCAGCCACAACATTTAAACCACCTGCCTAATATTGTGTAGGTCCCTCTCGTGCCGCCAAAACAGCACCAAACCACACCTCAGAATAGGCAATCTCACAACAATTGTACAGAGCGGATACTGAATGACCGTAGACTTTGTCAGCTCAAACCAGTCTGGCCATTTTCTGTTGACCTCTCTCATCAACAAGGCATTTTTGTCCACAGAACTGCCGCTCACTGGATGTTTTTTGTTTTTGGCACCATTCATAGTAAATTCTAGAGACTGTTGTGTGTGAAAATCCCAGGAGATCAGCAGTTACAGAAATACTCAAACCAGCCCAACTGGCAACAGTCATCCATGTGATTATCTAATCAGCCAATCATGTGGCTGCAGTGCAGTGCATAAAATCAAGCAGATACAGGTCAGGAGCTTCAGATAATGTTCACATCAACCATCAGAATGGGGAAAAAAATTTGATCTCAGTTATATGGACCGTGGCATGATTGTTGGTGCCAGTTGGGCTGGTTTAAGTATTTCTGTAACTGCTGATCTCCTGGGATTTTCACGCACAACAGTCTCTAGAATTTACCCAGAATGGTGCCAAAAACCAAAAACATCCAGTGACCGGCAGTTTTGTGGACAAAAATGCCTTGATGAGAGAGGTCAACAGAAAATGGCCAGACTGGTTCAAACTGACTAAGTCTATGGTAACTCAGATAACCGCACTGTACAATTGTGGTGAGAAGAATAGCATCTCAGAATGCTATTCGGAGATGCGGGTTGGCGCTGTTTTGGTGGCACGAGGGGGACCTACATAATATTAGGCAGGTTGTTTTAATGTTGTGGCTGATTGGTGTAAGATCAATAATTCTTCTCTGAGGTGGTTATGTCAGACTTTTTAGTAATATTTCCATGTCTTCAAATGAAAGTGCAATAAAACTTGACAAAATTAGTAACACTCTTCTTTTTGTTACATAAAAGGATTAGTGCATTCAAAAATGAAAATTGTCTTTGTTTATTCACCCTCATGTACGACTTTCTTCCGTGGAACATGAAAATTTGTGAATATAGGCGCTGCGTTTTTTTCATACAATGAAAGTAAATGGTGACTGAGGCTGCCAGTCCCTAACATTCTGCCTAACATCTTTTGAGTTCCACGGAAGAGTGTCATATGGGTTTGAAACTACATGAGGGCAAGTAAATTATTTTTTTGTTTGGATGAACTAATAAAGAATCTTATTCTGCTTTACCAAGCATTTGAAGTTTTTTAAACAACACAAAAAATGACTCAAAAGCAAGTCTGTTTGCTAAAGTATTATTTATAAATTATTAAAAACATGTGAAACTCAGTAGCTTGTAAAATATAAATTGTTGTGCATTTTACTACAAAAGACAATTGTGGGTACATTTTACACACACAGGTATAGAACATGACAGCTGGAGCTCTGGCATTTTGTTTGAGTTCATTGTGTGTTGTCATGTCAAAGTTCTGGGACGGATGCCTCTGGTTAGTTGACAGGTGAGCCTGTACACCTCAAGTTACTATTCAACCTCTTAGTAAACTCTTTCCTCTTCTAGCTTTTCTCTCTTTATTCTTCCACTTTCTCTCTTAATTCTTCCACTTTGTCAGTCAACATGCCCACATTTGGTTACAACCCAGAGCACCCTTAGATTCCAACAAAAACGCTCAACACATCCAATGATTCATGATACGATGAAACACTCTACCAGTCAAACATGCTGCGTCTGGTTAGTATCCAGGCAAGCAGACACAGGCCTCAAAATCTGCCAAAACCACACTGAGCACGCCAGCCAGTTGGTCAGATTAACTACCTCTTAGACCGAGGAAGAGAAAACAAGCCGCCCACTTAGAGCCAATCCCATTAGCACCTCAGAGGCCTGACAGGCTGCAAGGTGTCAAAGACACAAACTGGCCACTAACACACTGATTGACGGACTTTACACTTTGGCCAAAATGGCTAGATGGCTAACTTCTGGATATGTTTAATCTATGAAATCATTTACATCAGTGTTTTTTCTTCAGGACCCGTATAATACATTGTATATCAAGTGCAAACCAACAAAGAACCAAAATAATATACCCTACAAAAAGTAAAATCATCTATTGAAATTTAATTATTAATTTATGGCAATTTATTAATATTAGCATGAAAAACATTTGAAACACTAAACAAGCACATGATTCTCTTGGTTCAGTTTAAGTCATCAGCAATACTGTGTCAAGGCTCTTTTAGCTTTTGAATATGAAGAGTGATTCATGGTATTTCTTCTGCAAGCTACGATTGTCTTGCATAGAACACAATAGTTCACTTATAAATATTTAAGACGCAGGCAACAAAAACAACCTATAAATGGATGAAGTGCTTTAAAACCTGCATGAGGTGGACCCCAAGTAGTTTAAAAAGCAGCACTTCATCAAAACTAAAGACTCGAAGCCCAAGTCGAAGGCTCTGTAAGGTTTCTGTGGGAGGTAACTGTCTAGCAGGCTAAGGCCTATATATAGGTTATGCAGCTGGCCTCTGCAGTTTCAACACCCTTAAGCAAGGGCAATTCACCTGCATTACTTGAGGATGGCAACTTCACAACACACAGGAAAAAGTTATCTGCTCTCTCTGCAGAGCAAATCAGCCAGAAAATACAAGCGTGGGGGTAAAAAAAGAATCAGTACTGCAATCTTATACAACTTTGGGAACTGTAGTCTTTATCAGTACACTGGAACTTGTCAAAATTACTAATGCATGCATGAGTATCTGGAAAAGATGGACCTATTTAGTTGCATACGGGTCTTAAGATGACTTTGTAAAGGAATCTGCCGAGATGCTGGTCTGATCCAGATAAATGAACTGGACAAAAATTAGGTCACAGGAACTCTGGCCTATCTCTCTCTTAACCAAAGAGGACAGATTATTGAATGCATTTCTAAATGCTTCCTTCCATGTTCCACTATGCTTCGCACATGACTGAAATTTCCAGGTTCAACACCGCTCTACGGTCCGTCGATAATGTTCTTTCCCAACCATCTTAATGTGATTTGAATTAAAAGAGATGCCGGTTCACCGCTATGCATATTGATTTCATTACAAATGTCATGCTAAGACCGAGTCAATGTGATCTACAAGACTCCAGCACTGAAAGCCTTTAGTAAGGATTTGTCCAACACAGCAAATGTGGAAGACTGGGAATGTAATCTAGGGATGACACAGAAGGTTGTTATGCCCCTGAGGCATCTAAACGGAACGTGGTCCATGTGATTTATGATCTGATCGGACAATTGCTCATTGTGGGTTAATCATCGGATTTTTAAATTGTTCAGACAACAGATGTGGACTTATTGTTAGCTTGAGGGAAACTTATGCCCTTAAAAACCAGGCCTGTGCTACCATCAGACAATTTCATCTAATTCTCTTTAACAATTGCCAATGGCCTAGACATAGTGGCATTGTCATCTTGAATACGATTTCCATATTTACCAAAAGTGAGGAACCAGGTCTAATATGGCTTTTCCAAAAAATGTGTCTCTCCAATGAAGCTCCCAGACTTTTCTATGACATCACTTCAGACAAATTAGGCTAAACAATCTCTTTAAAAAAGGCAACACACAGTCGAGTGCTAGTGAGAGACAGTTCTCCATTTACTCTCACTATATGTACATGAAATGAGTTTCCCCACATTAAAAAATAGAAATATAAAAATTGTAAAGACTAGGAAAGCAAACATGCCAATTGTGTTTGTGTGTAAGAGATAGAGAGCTAAGTGAACCTGTCAATTTATATATATTTCACAACAAAATCTGCTTTCTGGCTGGAATGCTCTGAAGTCAAATTCATTGGCATCTGTACTTCTGCTTATTGGGGCACTGACTGCATTTGAGCTTAAAGGAATAGTTTACCCCAAAATGAAAATTCTCTGATTATTTACTCATGCCATCCCAGATGTGTGACTGTCTTTCTTCTGCAGAACACAAACCAACCATCTGTAGGTCCATTCATTGCAAGTGAATGATGACCAAAATTTTGAAGCTCCAAAAAGCACATAAATATGCATAAAGGTTAACCATATGACTCCAGTGCAGGGGTGGTTCTAGGGTTAGTGGATGTTCAGGATTTAGCCTAGACAACTGTGGATACATAGGGGCCATCCTTCGATGAAATATTGGAATATAATTAACTACAATTAAAATGTTACATCTGTGAAATGTCAATTATATAGTAAACATTTAAATGTTACAGAAACTAAAACGTCCCACAGCGCTACAGACTGCGACTAAAATGTTCGCAAATGCAACCAAAAATGAATTGCAACAATATAAAATCTAGTCGCCATTGGCGACAATCGGGATGTGTGCTTTCATATGCGGTTTCGTCAGATATCTTGTGAGTTATTGAGTGCATCTTTAGAGTACCAGTGTGTCTTGTGCCGCTTTTCACCCTTTCTGTTGATGATATGAGCTCACTGACTGCACGCAACAACAAACAGCACGAGCCATGATGCCCAAATCGTGAACAAATGACTCTTTTTAACTGGATCTTTATAATGCATCACCCAACAAGAGCTCGTTTGAACTCAGGAGCTCAGGTTAGCAGTTTGAATTCGAGTCAATTTCTCAGCGAATCAGCCGTCAGTAAGTTCACAACTGGGAGTGCAGACATTTCAAAATAGTAGTCCCATGTGTATTTCGGGCTTGTTTATAATTAAAAGTCCCATGTTATGTACCAAATCTTTTTTTTTTTCCTGGTTATTATTATTTGGGATTGGAGCAGCAAAATAAACTGCATCTGGGATTTCATTCAATTTGCACTCTGTAGTCACAGCAAAGATATATAGATATATATATATATATATATATGTGTGATGCGAGATCCAGCTTATGATACTTAGGACCACTGAGGGACTCATACACAACTATTACACAAGGTGCAAACATTTACTGATACTCAAGAAGGCAACACACTACTATATGCATACTACCTGTTATGTAGATTCGGAAGGGCAGCACACACACACACACACACACACATCTTTCATCTCTTATATTTGTATAAATTTTGAAAGGGGTGTGAAAACTTATGAGACAAAAGGGGAATGCAAATTTGTGCACCCAACTATACAGTATATATATTAAACACCCAATTAATGAGCTATCAGCTCTTTTCTTTGGCTTTCTATCTTTTGAACAACAATCTAAATCAAGCAATTCTGTGATGTGGCAACTAAAACAGCCATTTGACTCCTAACTGTTTCAGTTTAGGAGCCAATGGCTCCTTAATAATTTGTTTAGTCTGAAACACTGTCCCACTAACTTTTGTCTCAGCTTAAAATATGCACCATGATCAGAAATTGCATGCTTTTATCACTATGTACTGTAAATGTGATAAAATTTAAAAATACTATATTGTCCCTTTCAGCTTTCCATAATTTGATGCACATTGTGTACAACTGATAGTTTTGGAGCCTATTTTTGATTCACCAGGTGTTTTAAGTTAGTTTAGAATATAGCAGGCAATGGGCTAAAATAGGTGGTTATAAGAAACATTAGTAGCTAGATTTGCCAAAGTCTGCGAGGTTTGTGGCATCATGTCTTAATAAAAAGTTTTGCAAAAAAGCGAATGTCCTAGCTTGTGACTTAAAGTTTGCAAATTCTTTGAGCACATCTGTATAGACTAGCTGGGTATCACCTGGCACCTCACGATACAATACGTACTGCAATACACCTCACAAATCGATATAGTGCGAACCATCACGTTATCATAATTTGATTCGACTACAAATAAATCCCAATTCATTTGGGTATATTTCAGTTATATACTGATGTCTGATGAAGGGCATGTTGCTCGAAATCATGTGTTTGTCTCTTGGTGGGCTCATTAAATTGATTTGGAAATAACAGTGTGTCAACTTTGTTTACATGACATGAATACACAAATATCTTAATATAAAATTTCAATACATGGATCTCAAGCTCGATTACACTTCCTAGTGCTCTGCGCATGCGTCAAGCATTAGAAAAGTGTAATAGAGCTTGAAATCATGATCGTGCCTAGAGACTGCAATGGCAAGATGTACAGTGAAAAAGGAGTTAGATTTTGGTCTGTTCTCACCCATTACTAATTAATTAGATCCCTTTTAAGAAGATGTGGATTAAACCAATGAAGTCATATGGATTAGGCTACTTTTATGCTGCCTATATATGCTTTTTGGAGCTTCAAAAGGCCTGATCACCATTCACTTGCCGTATATAGACCAACAGAGCTGAGATACTCTTCTAAAAAAAAATCTTTTTGTTCTGCAGAAGAAAGGAAGTCATACACATGAGATGACAGGAGGGTGGGAAAATGATGAGAGAATTTACATTTTCGGATGAACTATCCCTTTAAAGAACACAGAAAGAAAGGCACGAGTAATTGAAACAAGACAACCCTCTGTACTCATGATCTAGAACTGTATGAACTTTGACAGATACATAAGAGGCCGTTGAAATCGGGCTGTTTTTAACTATTATTCTGTGTAAACATGTACTAGACGGAAGTCTTTTACTTTTACCCACGCGTTCGGAATGAACGGCCCCTAGATCAATTTTCCAAAGAAAATCAGTTTAATGGAAGTCGCTTCAAATGGACGGGGGTACAGGAGGAAACGATATTGATTTAATTCAAATAGTATATATATATATATATATACCTGCAAACAGGCGCGCGAGGCGCCCGACAGGTAAAAACCAAGAACGTTAACCAAAGCGCGAGAGTACATAGGGCGAAAAGAAACCCCTCTACGGATTCAAAGCCAGCTGCTGGAGTGTCTCTTTCCCTCTCGGGCATTAATTCTCCACTTTGTCCGTTCGTATGTTAATCCAACAAAATAAAGACTTCTTCCGACTAACAGGGACAGGTCAACTACAGATGGCTCAAATAGAGCGCGATAGACAACAGAAGTCTGACGACGGCACGCGCAAGCTGTATGCAGTCATATTAAAGAAAACTCAAAACTATGCATATTATGAAAGGTAAGACCCATAAAGACCGTTTCAATTCAGTATGAAAGTATATTTCTCAGTGGAAAACTCTATGCATGTTTGATTTACAAAATTAAGTTTGATACTCTATGAATCACCTTCCTCTGAATACCTCAACCACATCATGCATCAAGGGAGCGAAGGGAAATTCAAAACGCAAAATACAAACTATTTACCTAATTAAAGTAACAGAGTCAAGAACAGCCGAACGCTTACCTTTTACCCTGCACGAAGATGAGAGAGTTTGATGTTGTCCGATGCGAAATGATCAAAGCACGCTTCGCGCATCTCCAGGGTTTCCGTAAGGGGGGAAAAACCTGAACAGTTCGGGCACTTTCACTTTTTTACAAACAAACGCTCGGCTCGAAGCGATTCAATCCGCACGTCTTTGTGAAAAACAACTACTGCAAACAAATCTGCCGGCCAGCCGTAGTTCGTGCAAGGGGTTCCAAGAAAGACATGCCTCAAGCTCTGGTGTTTCTGTAATAATGGGGGAAACACGAAGCGTCCCCGCACATCTAGTGCAGTTCTCCGCGTTAGTTACACCAGCCGGATTCAGGACATTATATTAAAAAAGGCGTAAAGCTATTAACAGCCTGCGCCAAGCGTCAATAACAAGCGCAGTGAACCGTGGCTTGGACTCGACTGCCTCGCTTTTCGCACTGCCCACCCGAGCTTGTGAATGGTAATGAGCGTCTATGATGTCAGCAAGTCAACCTACCTAAATTAGTTTAATTAGCGACGTGAATAGCTGGTGTTGTTGGAATCATTTACATGCAAAACAGTCCCTTTCCCTCCAACTGTAGACTCCAGGCATTAGCCTACATGAAATTTACCAAGCAAAAAGTAACTGAGCAGCGAAAAGAACACTATTTATATGTAAATAATGTAGCAGCACACCTTCAGAAGATTTATCATATTTATAAATTGTATGTGATGCACTAAAATGATTTTATACACTCTCTCGGCAGTTTTGAGATAATTTACATTTAAGTCAGAAGTTTACATACACCTTAGCCAAATACATTTTAACTCAGTTTTTCACAATTCCTGACATTTAATCATAGAAAACTTTCCTTGTATTAGGTCAATTAAGATCACTACTTTATTTTTAAAAGTGTGAGATGTCAGAATAATAGTAGAGAGAATGATTTATTTCAGCTTTTATTTCTTTCATCACATTCCCAGTGGGTCAGAAGTTTACTTACACTTTGTTAGTATTTGGTAGCATTGCCTTTAAATTGTTTAACTTGGATCACATGTTTTGGGTAGCCTTCCACAAGCTTCTCACAATAAGTTGCTGGAATTTTGGCCCATTCCTCCAGACAGAACTGGTGTAACCGAGTCAGTTTTGTAGGCCTCCTTGCTCACACATGCTTTTTCAGTTCTGCCCACAAATCTATCGTTTTGAGGTCAGGGCTTTGTGATGGCCACTCCAATACCTTGACTTTGTTGTCCTGAAGACATTTTGCCACAATTTTGGAGGTGGAAGACCCATTTGCGACAAGCTTTAACTTCCTGGCTGATGCCTTGAAATGTTGCTTCAATAGATCCACATAATTTTCCTTCCTCATGATGCCATATATTTTGTGAAGTGCACCAGTCCCTCCTGCAGCAAAGCACCCTCACAAAATGATGATGCCACCCCCATGCTTCACAGTTGGGATGGTGTTCTTCGGCTTGCAAGCCTCACCCTTTTTCATCCAAACATAACGATGGTCATTATGGCCAATCAGTTCAATTTTTGTTTCATCAGACCAGAGGACATTTCTCCAAAAAGTAAGATATTTGTCCCCATGTGCACTTGCAAACTGTAATCTGGCTTTTTTATGGCCGTTTTGGAGCAGTGACTTCTTCCTTGTGGAGCAGCCTTTCAGGTTAAGTTGATTTAGGACTTGTTTTACTGTGGATATAGATACTTATCTACCGGTTTCCTCCAGCATCTTCACACAGTCCTTTTCTGTTGTTCTGGGATTGATTTGCACTTTTCGCACCAAACTATGTTCATCTCTATGAGACAGAATGCATCTCCTTCATGAGCAGTATGATAAGTGTGTGGTCCCATGGTGTTTATACTTGCATACTATTGTTTGTACAGATGAACGTGGTACCTTCAGGTGTTTGGAAATTGCTCCAAAGGATGAACCAAACTTGTGGCGGTCCACAATTTTTTTTATTTTTTTTCCCTGAAGTCTTGGCTGATTACTTTTGATGTTCCCATGATGTCAAGCAAAGAAGCACTGAGTTTAAAGGTAGGCCTTAAAATACATCCACAGGTACACCTCCAATTGACTCCAATTAGCCTATCAGAAGCTAATTGGCTAATTGCCTAAAGGCTTTACATCATTTTCTGGAATTTTCCAAGCTGCTTAAAGGCACATATAACTTAGTGTATGTAAACTTCTGACCCACTGGAATTGTGGTATAGTCAATTAAAAGTGAAACATTCTGTCTGTAAACAATTGTTGGGAAAATTACTTGTGTCATGCACAAAGTAGATGTCCTAATTGACTTGCCAAAACTATAGTTTGCTAATATGAAATTTGTGGAGAGGTTGGAAAATTTGTTTTAATGACTTCAACCTAAGTGCATGTAAACTTCTGACTTCAAATGTATAGGACACTCATTTGAAGCTAATGTTATTATGTTATGAGCCTTAAAAGGAATATTCCAGGTTCATTACAAGTTAAGCTCAATTAAAAGTATTTATGGCATAATGTTGATCACTACTAAAATAAATTTTTACTCATCCCTGCTTTTCTTTAAAAAAAAAAAAAAGGCAAAAATCGAGGTTACAATGAGGCACTTGCAATGTAAGTGAATGGGGCCAATTCTTTGGAGGGTTTAAAGGCAGAAATGTTAAGCTTATAATTTCATAAAAGCACCAACATTTATTCTTCTGTTATTTAAAGCTGTAAAGTTGTTTAAATGGCTGTTTTTGCGGTTGTTTTAGGGTTTGGGGGTTTACAGCGTTGATGTACACAGAAAAGGGTAGTAAGTGATTTTATCACACTAAAATCATGTTAACACACATATTTTTTAGGTCTTGTGGCTATACTTTTTAAATGGTTAGTATTTTAACGTTTATGGATTGGCCCCATTGACTTCCACTGCCTCACTGCAGTTCAGATGTTTGACCTTTTTTAAAGAAAAGGAGAGATAGGTCGAAATAAAAATGTGTTAATCAACATTATGCCACAAATGCTGTCGATTGAGCTTATTTGTTTTTAATTTAATTCAATTATTTAAAGACAAGCTGAGAATAAATAGATTTTTACCCTTATAATACAGTAGGGACAAAAGTAAATAACGCAAAATCTCAAAGACCAAAAAAAAAAAAAAAAATGATGGATTATCAGCATGAGCTCAGCTTGTTTGAATAAATCAATACTTGGTTAAAATCATATAAATTAGTGTACACTCAGTTGCTTCTCACTACACCAGGCCACAACAAAAGAAGAAAACAACAGTGGTTAAATTATTTAATTAAACTGTCCATTAATCTGTTTGAATGCAGCTGGCTCTATAATGCTTGTGTGGATGTGCAGCCGTCTGAAAAGAGGGTATCTCTTATTGGACTGTTCTACTCATTTACCAGGCCTGTCTGAGGCAAACCCCTACACACACAGTAGTATCAATTACCCCTGTCCCAGTGCTTTAGGCTTTACTGAATAACAAACTCTGACAACCACTTCGTTCCCCATAGCCACAAGCTCACTGACATGCCTGGCAACAAGCCTATGCTGCAATAGAAATCCAGCTGAACCACTGCTCTCCAAATGAGGTGGCTGATTAGCTTCTTTTATGATCACATTTCTGGGCATGTTAAATCACTATATTCTGAATCTCTGTCATCACCTAGATCCAAATAAGCAGTGTAGTTACAATATGTTTGAAAGCATGGCAATTTACAGACCATTTAACCCTCCAGGCAATCACGAATCACAAGAGGCAAATAATAAAGTAAATGTCTCAAAGTTGGTTATGGACAATCAGCAGAGATCTGTTTTTGTTTGAATGAATAATGCAAATGTACACTGTAAATGGCTATCATTTAATTTCTTCGTGCTTCTCGCAAAGTACCACACCCTTTCTTTCTTGGGAAAAATTCTGATGACTATCATTCTAAGTCAACACTCGGGCAGCTGTATCTAAGCTCAACAGCTGATTGCTGAGGAATGTGTCTCTTTCTGGTATGACCTCAGGATGAGATAACTAAATTCCATCTCGGGAATTAGTTTTAAGGAATAGTAGTTTTCCAAAGTCACTATCTACTCAGCATTTTCACAATCCAAAATCTCTCGCCTTGCAAAAAGTAATAAAGGTAATTGGAGACTGTAACTGCATCCATTTGTTTGGATATTTTATTTGAATGAGAATTATATTAGTTTAGCAGAACACATGCCTGATGACTTAAGTCACCTTTAGAATATCTGAAGGCAAACATGACCAGTTAGAACAGGACAGGGGGAAAATTAGTCAATAACTTATTCATAATTCATGGAAGTTTAAACCCCTTTATTCTAAATTGTACTTGCCTATATGAAAGTTTACCAATATTTAACAGTGGCATTTGTAATGATAAGGCCATTACCACTGTAAGACCATGGATTGCTCCACATTATTGTGGGTAGGTTAATGTTGATAATCTTAAAAAAAAAAAAAAAAAAAAACTATGGTCAACAATAATGGCCAAAACACACAAAACTACAACTTTCACAGATGTAATAAAAATGGTTAAAATACATTTTATGGTTTCCACCGGCCAACGCTATATTGAGTGAGATCGTTTCACTACACTGTTCTAGAGCTCTGGCGATCTCTGGAGCATGCTGATGTGCGCTGCAGTGGTATCGCCTCGCACAGATGCACGTGTAAGAGGACTATTTTGTGCTGAACGTGAGATGAATACAATTAAATTTGCTTGGGCATTGGCTCCAAGTCACCTGACATTCAAAGAATTTTCAGTGCAGGAAAAACTCTGAAACTGTCACCCGCAAAACTGGCTAGTAAGAGTGATATAGTTCCCCCGCCACTGCCAGTTTTTACCCGCATATGGCGGGTTGGCGCATGTTAATTTCAAACCCTGGTTGTGTCGTGTCTCACTGTTTTTTCGGCACCTTGCGCCATGAGCACAGCCTTTTTGAGGTCACCTTATCTTTGACTACTACGTGACATTTTGATGTTTTTCGGTGTCTCGTGCCATGAGCATTGATACGCCTGCATTCTGTTCCAATCCGCTTCACTCTGCCCAGCTGTTATTGAAGGCAAAAACTCATCCTGCTTGAACGCCCCCCCAGACTGCATTCTCTTTTTTTTTTCTTCTTCCTTTTCTTTTTATTTTTATAAAACTCCACTTAATTTTTGAAATATTCTGATCGTGGGGCTATTTTTAATTCCCATGACATCTTTAGGTTGGCTTTCCGAAGAGTGATGTCATTGCCTGGACTTGTGTCAGGTTCAATAATGTGCAAAAAAACGTATTTACAGCCCTCATTACACATCAGGTGGATTCACTTTCACATTCAGTGTGGTATTAGACATTTGCTTGAAATTCTATTTTCTTCAGAGAGAGAGAGAGAGAGACGGAAAGACAGGCTGTGTAATACATTAAGCTATCCTGAGCCTCTGTGAGCTGCACAGGGACTCTGAGCTCCTCCTCCATGACCTTGTGGATTGACTAGCTATTTCTGCCCCACTTCTTCTACTTTGAAAGGCTTCTCCACTGCACGGAAGTGCTGCTGGGCTGCATCTATCAATGCATCAATTTAAAGAGAAGGCAGCAGCTGCAGAGCATGAGGGGAAGTTTCTGAGCTCTGAGGAGGTACCATCCTGACCTACAAGCAGAAGTGGGGCACATTTGCTTTAACAGTATAGTCAGAAAGTTTTGACCGCAGTGAAGAGCTCGAGATAAAACATAACACATGGACTATTATATTGTACACTTAATGGAGCACTTGGCTAGTTTTAAGAGAACAAAGTGTCTCTAAAAATACACAAAGCATTCTCTTGGACAGCTCTGATGATTCATCTACTCAAAACATCTCTCTCTCTCTCTCTCTCTCTCATCATATGCACAAATATAAACCTGTGCTTTCAGTCAGAACAAAGTGAGTGGGCTCTCAGAAGGCCTTACATACCATTCCAGGGCCCATTTTACTGACTGAAAATCCATTCATTCAACGCTCAGTGTTGATCCACTCAGAGATAGCTGTGGGTGTCACAACCCACAGCAGAGCATGTCATTCTCACAAATACTCAGGAGATAGTCTTGTCATTTTATAAAGATGAAACGTTGACAAACGTATTCCCACATATTGGCATTATGGAGCCAGAAAGCTACTAAAATGATTTGAGTAAATGAGAAGAATTTATGTTGTTTAGAAAAACTGCTACAATGTTCTGGGTTTTGTAGCTATTGGTACTGTCGTATTTACGTGAAAATATAAACACAAAGCTAATGTGAAATATATTATAAAAAAAGAACAAAATAATTAAAATAAATATATAATTTTAAGAAAGAAAATTGTGCTTTAGCTTCTTCGTGATTTGCAATTGTTTTAAAGCAGCAAGTTAAACTTTAAGTTAAATAAATGGGAGCACAAGTAGGCCCTGTTTAAATATTTAGTTTGGGGAGACTGCAGCAGCCAGTGTACATTTACACAGAGAAGTGACTAAATTAGGTCTGTGTTGTCAGAAAGAAATGAAGCAGAGAGAAAGATGTAGAGAAACTGAAAGATAAATGTACATGACATCTGTATCTCTTCTGGCAGAAAACAGAAACTAAATTGCACTTATGCCCCAATTCATGATCGATAAATGTCACCACAATGTTGCACCACAGCCCTGATCAACACAGCCATCTGACTCACACAACTAGTTGAGCAATAATGAACTAGTTGGGCGATTCTATGCCGTTTCTATCCTATCCAATGTTTCAGAAACTTGCTGCTCTGGTGACATCAGATTACATGCTTATGGCCCCAAATGAAGTTCCAAACATAAATTCGGGAGGAGCTTGTACATAGGCCTGCCAATCATATTCCAAGGACATACAAGCAGCTGCCACCCTCACACCAGTGATGATTCACCTAGCAACCCCTCAACCTCCCCATCTCTACCTTTATATTTTATAACACCTTTACCAGATATTATTCAAAATGGTCTTTATATTTCTTGATTTAGTTAAATATCGGGAAGGGAGGAGTGGGAGCTCAAGCCCAGTCCTGTGCTCAAGCCCCTCCATTATGGACAGCACGCAAAATCCGTTTACCTTAATGCACTCCAAGTCAAATGTATTTTTAGATCAAAACAACAGATGTAGAACCAAAGTGCTTTACAATAGTAAGAAATCCAAGTTAAGTATAATAATAAAGCAAAACTAGTAATAAAAGCAATAATAAAAAAATAAAAATCACACTAGAAAAAGTAATAAATAATATCAAAATGAACAGAAATAAGAAAGACTTAATAAATTAAACCACAAACCTAGAACTATTACTTAAACATGAATCAAAAAAAAAAGTTTAAATTAGCCTTTAATTGGATTTAAAAATGGCAAGGGTAGCAGAAGACCTAAATGAAATGGAAGACTGTTCCACTTAGGGGCAGCTATGTCAGATCACCCCTGGACCTTAAGCAAAGAGTGCAATGATGAGAAACTAATAAAATAAAATAAGTAAAAAAATATTTCATAATGTACCTAGTTAGAAGGTTCCCTGTATAATTAACAGCATTAGCTGGGAGATAATGTCTTTCATATGTAAGCAAAAGGGATATTATAACTAAAATATGCCCACATGAATCGAAATCAAATCGAAAGCTCATGAATCTTAATCTAATTGGGAAATTTGTATCAATACCCAGCCCTAGTCAAATGTAAAAAATAAATAAATGTAAAATTAGTTCTCATCAAGAAGACATTTCTGTGCGCAGAACTGCCGCTCACTGGATTTTTTTTTTTTTTTTTTGGCATCATTCTGAGTAAACTCTAGAAACTGTTACAATCATATTAATGGACTAAATCTACTTTAAAAAATCATTTACACTGCATAATATCTGTCTGTCTCTGTCTGTCTATCTATCTATCAATCTTAATTCATGAATTTGATTGCTTATCTAAGCTTTCTGACTGAATAAAAGCTAACAAAACTATAGAAGTTTTCAAACCAGTGTGTGAAAATCCCAGGAGATCAGCAGTTACAGAAATACTCAAACCAGCTCATCTGGCACCAACAGTCATTCCACGTTTGAAATCCCTGAGATAATTACCCCCCATGCTAATGGTTTATGTGAACATTAACTGAATCATCTGCATGATTTTATGCACTGCACTGCTGCCACATGCTTGGCTGATTAGATAATCCCATGAATAAGTAGATGTACAGGTGTTCCTAATAAAGTGCTCAGTGAGTATATGTCCTATGTTTGATAGCCAAGCAGACTACATCAAATACACTCAGTATATATTTAAACCCACAAATTCACTTCTCTAACTGAAAAAGTCTGGTAAATGTATTATCAGAGGGGGTGTGACCTATAGCCCAAAAAGCTCTATACTTCCTTCTTACGGACAAAGCCTGTCAGGACACACTTTCAGTCATTCATCTTTAAAGAGATATATTACCTCTGGAAAAGCCTCGTGAGACCTCTGAGATTTCCAGAGGCTAACAGTGGAAAATCATATAAGAGGACTAGTATCTGTTATAGCTGGAATTCACCCAGAAATGACGAGGAGGCTGCTATGGAACAGGAGATAAAATAAAAGTCCAAAATATATATATTTGTACTGTATGTTGCTGCAGAGAGTTTACAGATCCCTAATCAGTCCTTTTACTAATGATCCCTCAGTATTTGCTTCATAAGAAAAATCAATACACACTGATTTATAAATAGAAATGTACGCAATATCGACCTAACCATTAGCTCCACTCCCCTCCACAATGCTAACCTCCAAAAAAAAAAATAAAAAAAATAAAGACGGGACAGAAACTCCTCTAAGTCCCAACACAACAGAACATTAAACACTAACAAGTCTCCTACTTGTTTCATTTTGCAGAGAAATACATTAAAATAACTTTGACTAACTTTGAAAATTGACTCTCCCAATCCAGTCCCATGCAAAGCATGCTGAGAACTGGAAATCCCCTGCCCGGTTTCAGCAATACATTGATGCAACAAATATTATTCACACAATTGGATTAAGTGAACATAGATGGATTACACACAGTTAAATTAAGTTGAGACCAAATGCTAATGACTTTATGCTATATAATTATGTTCTCATCCAAAACATAAATGTATTAAGTTTAGAAGTGTACTGGTTTAGTATTTTTAACAGAGCTTAAAACATTTTTTCCAGTGACGCTGGCATTTTTGAAATTTTCATAGCATTTTCTACAAATAATAAAAAATGTATGACTTAAAAAATGTCAAGTGGTGTAACGATCAGGTAAAAGGCATTAAATATTTGTTAAGGTATTTTAAAGTCTATATATATATATATGAATTTTAAAGTCATGAATATCAAGACATTTTTTTAGGGTTACTGCATTTAACCTGAAAAAAAAAAAAAAAATATGTCTTCATAAAAAATTTCTAAATTTCTACAAAAAGGCTACAAAAACTGCATGTTGATTCTTTCAAGTATTTCAGCTTTTAATGAGTTTATTTGTATTTATTTTCTCCTGTTTTTACTTTAAACCTTAGAAAAAACATCAAAATGACTGAACTCAGAAAATGAAAGCATATTCATCATAGTAGAGGCATATTCAAGTAATTGTTTTGTATGAATTGCATTTTTAATATATTTTTAACATAGTAGACCTGGACAAAAAAAAAAAAGAACGTCATGTCACTGAACCCTGTAACGAGGAGATTTTAGAGGACTTTATCTAAACTTTACATATGACTATTAAGAGCTTGAATAACATATGGTGAAGTGCAGAATGGGATTAATTTTTGTTATTGCTACATGACAGAAATCAGTGAATTTTAAAGCATAAAAAAGAAGAAAATGCTTTCAACTACATAAGACGTGGCAGAAAATGAACTACTTAAATTATAGATGTTAAAAGATAGAGAATAAAGAACATGGGATACGGAACAGTGTCTTACTCTGATATCTTAATTTCATATAAAGATACAAATTGTCTTTTCAAAAAGTGTTGAAAAGTGGTAAATAAGTGATAATTGGGCAAGAGCAGAAGAGGATCTTCCTAAAGGCTGCTCTGTCTGGTGCCTGAAGTTTATGCATAATGTTCATGAGTGGGACTGACATTTTTACAGAAGGTAAAAGTCAAATCACAGGAACATGAGAGAAAAAAAGAGTGTGTGATAAATCAAGACAGCAACAGAGAGATAAATAAAGATAGACTTTATTTTCCCATTTTAGTTCCATAAATCTTCTTTGCACTTTAACACTTTTCATCTCTCTAAATCTCACCCTGTGGTCTTTGCTTATTTACATTCACCTCATATGAATTCAAGAGGAACGTTACACCCTACAAGGCATTAATAGCCCAGGCAGGCATCAAGCGGAAAGGGGAGCACACACACCTCACATTTTGGTGTGTTTATTTGAACTGCAAATGATGGGGGATGGAGTGTTTGTGTGTGTGTGTGTGTGTGTGTGTGTGTGTGTGTGTGTGTGTGTGTGTGTGTGTGTGTGTGTGTGTGTGTGTGTGTGTGTGTGTGTGTGTGTGTGTGAGGGACACTGGATATGGTAGCGGTTTGGTGTTAAACTACAGGTCTTGGTCCATTTCACACATATCTGCACTCTTAGTGTGCTTTTCACAGTACGCTTGTTTCTCGCGGACTCCCTCGGCTTCATACACAGACGCTCCTCTATACGGGACGTCCCAGAGATTGATCAGGGCTAGAGGGGAGTACACACACACATAAATCCCTCATTTTCATTAATTTTCCTTACTTACTAGGTATGGAAATAAGACACTGTGAGGCACTTTGGAAACTGTCAGCCCAGATCTGATCCACATATGGAAAACAGCCCATCTGCCACCCAGTGGCATCAATTGGATCTGTTCCAAATCTCCACAGTCTCTTTCAACAGGCTGCCAGTGATTAAATATGGAGATTATTCTGTGAAGGCTGCAATATCCAGGGCATGCATATACACTAGGAAAGACTGTAGGTAGATACTGACTCATTGCCTATGGCAGGGAGCACAGTGAACTAGGAGACTTGCTAAAAACTAATATTTGCACACATACACACACTCTCTGACGTGGCACACCTGCCTTTTCTGAGCTATTTCTTATCCCTGTTAATTGCTGGGTGAATGTTGCTGAAAATCTGAAATAACTCACATTTCCCTGCATGGAGGCCTGAGAGAGAAGGTAGACTGTAATTTCACATTGCCAAATCAGAGCTGTTTCTTAAACCCCCCAGCAAGTGGGTGCAGAATAGCACTAAGTAAAACAATTGAACTGTTTGTAATACTGAAATCTAATAGGCAAATTTAAAGGGAAAGTTCACCCAAAAATGAAAATTCATCATTTACTCACCTTCATGTCGATCCAAACCCATATGGCTTTCTTTCTTCCGTGGAACATGAATAGAGAAATTTTGAAGAATGTTCACACTGCTTTCTTCCATACAATGAAAACAGATAATTGACAGGAGTCAGTCAAGCTAAAATAAAAAAGCATCAAAAAGTAGTATATATGACTCAGAATTCTTCTGAAGCCATTCGATAACTTTGTGTGAGGAACAGTTATTCAGTATGCCATCTAGCCTTGAAAATCTTGCTTGACAGTCATGCTTACTTTCATTGTATGGCCAACCTAGTCTCACAGAATGAACATTAATATAACTACATTTTTGCAAACTGAGTTTTATGTGCCACGCTCTGTTTCGCTGCAGTTTTCTAGTGAAATTAACACTAGAGGCGGTACAAAAACTGTGCATTTTATTCACTTTCACACTAATCACGAGTACAGCAGCTGAATATGGCTTTATAAACACTTATTTTTCGCTCTATTACCCACACAATGCTATGTTATGATATCAAAACACTTTTACTCTAACGCATCATTTGAAAAATAATCAATTTTAACACTTGTATTACAGACCTACCTACATTTACACACTTATTTCAATGTGATTAGCTTGCGCGGCAGCTCACCTGATAAAGTATTGGACTTTGGACTCGGAAGACTGAGGCTCGAGCTCAGCAAAGCACGCAACCTTACATTTGAGATGAAAGCGTCATAAAAGCTACACGGTTGCTGACGTGGAAGCTTCAGAAAATCTGTTTTTTTATATCGCATTTGCTTTTAGGACACTATCGGTTAGGTTTAGGTGTTGGTTAAGGGTAAGGATGTCTTTTTTATTGACCTCTTATTTGCTTTTAGTACACAATTGGTTAGGTTTAGGTTAAAGGTTTAGGTTAGGGATGTATGTTTTACTCATTAAAACCTCCATCTAACATACATCTTAAAAACCTTGTCTGATTGTGACACCATTTCACTCACTTTTGGCGCCCCTTGCTAGACATTTCACTATGAAACTGCAGAGAAATGTGTAATGAAGCACATAATTTAATTTTGCAAATATGTTGCCACGGTCACATAATTTTCATGAGATAAGGCTGTGTATGGCAGCTTGGACATTCTGCTATATAATTCTCCTTTTGTGTTCCATGAAAGAAAGAACGACATACAGGTCTTTAAAATACATGATGGTTAATAAATTATGAGTTAGAGTGTCATTAAAATGTTGAGTGTGTCTGTGTTTATTTGCAGAATTAAAAAATAAATAAAAAGAATAATCCAAATGAGCAACAGTCCCATTTACCATAATGAAATACTCAATCCAGTTCGTCTGCCTCCCAATGACTCCTGACTTTATGTTAATTACTGATTAAAATGTTAAAACCGTTTAGCTCATGGCAGGAATATGTAATCGTTCAACATTATTATTCACGGCTGGTGCCGAGAGACAAATCCGCCAAGCTCTGCATCTGTCACCCCTTATGGCGATTGTACCAACACAACTGTACTATCATTTGACATAATTATCCCATTTCAATTACATCACAATACAGACATTACAATGTCTATGCTATGCACTCGCTGGAAATGAACCCACAAAAACAATGAAAAAATTGAATTGTAAGAATTAAAAATGAAAGGCTAAAGTGCCAGGCTTTAGATGGTTTCTGAGAGAATGAAGAGAATGTGTGAGGAGAGGTGCTGGAGAAAAGGGCACTGTGTCTGTTTGCATCATGATTATCGTCCAATCAACAGCCCCAGGACAGAGAAGAGAGGTCAGTAGTGCAGCAGCTAGCACGTGAGTGAGTGTGTGTGTGTGTGAGTGAGTGTTGTATACCTTGAAATGCATCATGACACAATTAGCACATTTTATATGAGAGGTCTTGTAATACTGATATGGTTTGCTAATATAGTATAACAGTATAACACAAATTTTCATAAGCAGTATAACATAAAATACTATAGTCTTTGCAAAAAGCCTCCACTAACCTCCTCTATGGAGGACTGAAAAGACCCACAGCTGGTCTTGATCACATTATTGATCTGTTTTGTCCTCTGTGTAGCGCTTAATAAGCTTCAAGAAATACACAAACATACACTACTGTCCCCAAGAACATTGCTGTGCTGTTTTTAGGGTAGCTGAAACATGTTGCAAGTTTTGGTTTTGAATGTTTATTAACAAAAATCAAGTTTTGAAGCCTGTCATATCAACTAATCATAAGGACTGGATTTATTTTCTTTCTTTCTTTTTTGTTGTTGTTGTTGTTGTTGTTGTTGTTGTTGTTGCTTAAAATGAACCAAATTATTTAGCAAATCAGGCCATATGTGCATCTATAGACGATCCAGAAGACATCTTAAGCGTGCATATCATATGTAGTGGATATGTAATGTTTGCAGATTTGAAATGGCGCTAGTAAGCAGTTTTTCTTTCTCACATCACAACATTATGTGCGTGGGAGTGCGAACAATGTATGAACTCCACCATCTGGTCCATTTTACAGCCTCTACGTGCAAATCCTTCCTATTTCTGAAGTAGCATCTCAAGTTTTCATTTGTCCACTTTTATTCTTCCCTCAAGAGAGTCGTCTTTTTGTCTGCAAGTATACAAACATGCTGTTTAAGAGATGCTGTCGAGATAAGAACAAAGGGAGTTCATAACAATTCTGGTCACATTAACAAGAGTCTCCACCACAGAGTTTTGTTTTAAAGGCCAGTTGAGGAATTTGACATACCAAAGCTGGTGACCTTGGTAAACTTTAGAGATCCTGTGTTGGCAACAAAAACAAATAAAACTTGAGCACAAATAAAAACAGCTCTTTAACTTGAAAAAAATCATTAAACTGTGCTTACAAACAAACTAGAGGTTAAAAGTAGCTCTTCAAGAAAGATATTGCTTAGGTTCACTGCCAAAGAAATAATTGTCTTATCAGTGTTTTTG
This sequence comes from Myxocyprinus asiaticus, assembly GCF_019703515.2. Lineage (NCBI taxonomy): Eukaryota > Metazoa > Chordata > Actinopteri > Cypriniformes > Catostomidae > Myxocyprinus > Myxocyprinus asiaticus. The sequence goes on from NC_059378.1 coordinate 13,048,242, forward strand.
TTTTGTTTTCATGTAAACATTCTAAACAATATATATATATATATATATATATATATATATATATATATATATACTGTGTGAGACTAGCTTTTAGAGAATATACACTCACTGAGCACTTTATTAGGAGCACTATGGTCCTAATAAAGTGCTCGACGTGGTCTTCTGCTGTTGTAGCCCATCCACCTCACGGTTTGACATGTTGAGTTTTCTGAGATGCTATTCTGCTCATAACAATTGTACAAAGTGTTTATCTGAGTTACCGTAGTCTTTCTGTCAGCTCAAACCAGTCTGGCCATTCTCCGTTGACCTCTCTCATCACCGTGTTTCTGTCTGTAGAACTGCCCCTCAGTGGATGCTTTTTGTTTTTGGCATCATTCTGAGTAAACTCTAGAGACTGTTGTGTGTGAAAATCCCAGGAGATCAGCAGTTACAGAAATACTCAAACCAGCCCGTCTGGCACCAACAATCATGCCATGTTCGAAATCACCGAGATCACATTTTTCCCCATTCTGATGGTTGATGTGAACGTTAACTGAAGCTCCTGACCCGTATCTGCATGATTTTATGCACTGCTGACACACAATTGGAAGATTAGATAATCACATGAATAAGTAGGTGTACAGGTGTTTCTAATAAAGTGCTAAGTTAGTGTATCTTGAATTAAGTTAATTTTTCTTGAATTCTTGAATTTTTCTCAACTAAGAAAAATCGGTTGTTGGGCAAAGAAAATTTGACTTAATTCAAGATATATTCTCTGCAAACTAGTCTAAATATCTTTGTATTCAAGTTAAGAAAAATAAAATGTATCTTGTTTTAAGAAGGTTTAATGATTTCTACACTTTTCCAGATCTAAACAAATATGGAAATGATTTTAGTTTTAGTGAAACAGTAATTTTTTAAATGTCCCATAGCTATTCTTAAAAGATTTAAGGTGAAGCGTGTAATTTTTTCCCATGTTTTTCCCTTTCAAAACATTGCACTGTTTTTTTGAGCATCCTGACCAAGCCAACGCAGCAACATTGGCTCAACCAATGACATTTGGGACGGAACTATCTTTTTGTCCAACCGATTACAGATTGGGAGAGTGTTTTGGAAACCTATTTGAACAACGTCCATTTGGTGACGTTACTGGTGCAGAAATCATCCTGGTTACTTCCGTAACCTCCGTTCCCTGATGGAGGGAACGAGACGTTGTGTCAATGTAGTGACACTAGGGGTCACTCTTGGGAGCCCCAAATACATCTGCTTTTTGAAAAAAGGCCAATGGGAATTGGCAAGTGGAATTTGCATGCCACTCCCCCGGACATAGGTTTTGTGCTGAGGAGCCGAGACAAAGTCCCGGTCATTTCAGCAGGTAGTTCAGTATTGTGGCAGGAGGGACACAATGTCTCGTTCCCTCCATCTGGGAACAGAGGTTACGGAAGTAACCAGGACGTTCCCTATCTGTCACTCACTCGACGTTGTGTCGATGAAGTGACACTAGGGGTCCCTATACAAAACGCCACAACTAGCTGAACTGTGTTACGTGGACTGGCGGTGCGAGACAGGCAGACCACTGTGTGCCACGTAGCCAGCGCACCAGGCCATCACGTAACCTCCCCCAACGCTCTTATGAGCGTCGAATGGTCCTTCGGGAACAAGTCGACTGCCCAACAAATAGGGACAGGCTAGCCCAGCCGTGGCCTCTTTTTTTCTCCCCAAAAAGAGTGGAATTTGTTAACCGACTGGGGGCCATAAATGTCTACGTTGGGGGGGTGTCACTCGCAAGGGGAAGACACCACGTTGACCACACCCCGCCCAGAGAAGGGGGGGTATTTCAAGTGGAAATACGTCACATGGTCTTACCGAGTCTTGTCGGAAGTTTGTCATGTGGAGAAGTCGCATGGTAGGTCCTACCCGAGGGGGGAGGAGTTTCTACAAGCATGGTGACCGGGGGCAGAGGGGCCTCTGCCCAAGGAAGATGCAGTTTACCGACAGGGAAACGATTTAGCAGAAGATATATCACATGGGGTCACCTATGGGGAACCAGCACATGTGGAGCACCTACCCCAGTACAGGGCTTAGTTAGCACATGTACTGGGCTGGCAGCGAGTTTCTCCGCAAACTCGTTTGCCACAGGGCTAAGGAGGAAAGTCATCCAGGGATCACAACTTGGGAGTCAAAGGCGCACGTCTTCACCTCATGGGAGGGGAAAGGTGCCATACGCAAGCGGTACACCCGGCCAGCTGTCCCGGAACTTACCTGTTTGGACCTGACAACACACTGGACGAAACCGGCTCAACCTGGAGATTATAGAACCTCACAAAGGTGTTGGGTGTCGCCCAGCCCGCTGCTCTGCAGATGTCTGCCATAGAGGCACCACTGGTCAGGGCCCAGGAGGCCGCTACACTCCTAGTAGAGTGGGCTCGTAGTGCCACAGGGGGCGGCACGTCCTGAGCGTGATATGCCATCATGATGGCATCGATGACCCAGTGGGCGATCCTCTGTTTGGAGACAATGCTTCCTTTCTGCTGTCCACCAAAGCAGACAAAGAGCTGCTCGGAGCTTCTAATGCTCTGCGTGTGATCCAAATAGATGCGTAAAGCACGCACCAGACACAGCAATGCCAAAGCCGGGTCTGCCTCCTCCTGGGGCAGCGCTTGCAGGTTCACCACCTGATCCCTAAACGGGGTCATGGGAACCTTGGGCACATAGCCCGGTCGGGGTCGCAGGATCACGTGAGAGTGGCCCGGACCGAACTCCAGGCACGTTTCGCTGACAGAGAACGCCTGCAGATCCCCTACCCTCTTGATGGAAGTGAGCACAGTCAGGAGGGCAGTCTTCAAAGAGAGTGCCTTAAGCTCAGCTGACTCCAAGGGCTCGAAGGGGGCTCTCCGTAGAGCCCGAAGGACTACAGAGAGGTCCCATGAGGGGATGAGACGCGGTCTGGAAGGATTCAACTTCCTAGTGCCTCTCAGGAACCTGATGATCAGGTCGTGCTTCCCTAAGGACTTACCATCCACTGTGTTGTGGTGTGCTGCTATAGTGGCTACATACACCTTCAAGGTGGAGGGGGACAGCCGCCCCTCCGATGCTGCAATCGAGAGCTCATCCACTTCGAGAGCACCGAAACAAGATCGCGAACTCGCCCTGAGACGAGCCAGCGGTCTCATCCCAGCGTGGCAAACGAGCGTACTGGGGAATGGGAGGTCCGTGGGGAGTTACCCGGTGGAGTGGCTCCCACTGGGGTTCCCAAATCACCCCCAGTGCTAACCGACACGGCCTCAAACCCGTACGTAGAAGGACCGAGGCAGGGAGCCGCTGGGGTGGCCATCGGAAGCTGAGAGGTAACGACCGCATCCAGGAAATACACTAATGGAGAAGCATCTTTAAAAAGATGCTCTCCATTAATGCCACTCTTTTAAGAAGGGAAAATATACTCTTTTAGTAGGAAGAATATACTCTTTTAGCTGCTGAAGTGCCCAGGGGCATTCTATGCACTTCACCAGTGCAAGAGGGGGAGAAGCCGCTGTAATGCGCCATAAATCCAACAGCTTTTCGGGGTGAATGGATCGGTAGAGTAATTCAGCTCGCTGAACACAACCGCTCGGCTCTGAAGAGAAAATCTGAATGAGTGGTTGCATACCAGCTCCTTTTATACCCTTATGTCCGGGGGAGTGGCATGCAAATTCCACTCGCCAATTCCCATTGGCCTTTTTTCAAAAAGCAGAGGTGTTTGGGGCTCCCAAGAGTGACCCCTAGTGTCACTACATCGACACAACGTCGAGTGAGTGACAGATAGGGAACACACATTTCAGATGTATACCAAAATTTCTGAAATTGTTCCAGAATAGTGGAAACCGATTTCAGAAAGAGTCAGACACTTCCTGTAAAAAGACGTAATGGAAATGAGTTTTATCAAAGCCTGACACTATCTTAATAGAGAAAACGATCACAGTACGACTAATTTTAATGTCCTTTACATTTTCTGTGTGAGTTTTGCAGACTGCTGCCTCAAATTGCCTAGAGATGACATTAATGCTAAAGGGATGACTCACTCTGGGTTTAACTTCCTCTCTCTGTGGATCTGGTACCAGCAGACAAATACCCTTTTTTAGCCATTGCAAGGGATCATCAATGTACAATCTTAGTTTTGTTTAAATGGGTAAATGTGCCAACATCCTATGACTCAGTCTGCTGCCTCTTTGTCATCCATTAAATTACAGAGATGAAAATTACAGCAGCCCACTAATGACAGACATCACCATGATGAGCAAAGCTTTCAATCTTATTTTATGTGAGGAGAGCATAGGGTTGGTTATATTGGTGATACATTTAAAAGACTGGGGTATGTGTAAAGAAACCAGTTCAAATCATTTAAAAAAAGAGTTTAAAGGGATAGCTTACCCACAAAGGACAAATCTGTCATCATTTACACACCCTCCTGTCGTGGTAAACCTGTATGAGTTTATATTTTTAGCAGAATGTCCAAGGCAAGCTGCTCTTTTCCATACAATGAAAGTCAATGGTGACCACAGCTGTCCCTGGTCCCCATCTGCTTTCATTGTAGCAAAATGCAGCTTGTACATTCTGCTAAATATCATTTTCAATATCGCATATCTTCTTTTGTGTTAACCTTTTGTGTTCCATGCAAGAAGGAAGTCATTTGGTTTTGGAACGACATGGGGGTGAGAAAATGATGACATTTTTGGATGAACTATCCCTTTAGTGAGAATATGTGACAGATATAGGTTAAGTGCAATAAGGGATGTGTTTGTGTGCATGTGTGTCTCAATATAAAAGAGTTTGTATGTGAGTGCCCAAATGAAGAAATTATTACTTTGAATGACGAAGACTGGCACAATTGCAGAAAACTTTCAACATTGCCTCGGCACATTCACTTTCACTACTGGAGAAACAACCCCTCATCAAGCCCCAGGGAGTGTCTATAATTGTGTGTGTGTAGTTGACAATGGGCTTTAGGAGAAACATCATTGTTTGCAAATGGTTTAGTAGAGCAATGATGAAAAACACTATGGGGCTAAATGTCTTGATATGAGTAAATGTTCAGCATATAACATAATGACAAGAAGCCAAACACAGACATGGGGAAAGCGGGGGAGAGACTGAGACACGTCGGCCATCCTGACGCATTACCATTCAATGGGAGGGAATCTCAATTCTCCTCTTGCTAGGGTTTAGGAGGTTGTTGTGCCAACCAGTTATTCAATGGTGGATTTAAGCCTTTGTGGGAATGTATCTTGGGGGAAGGGGAATTAGGGAGGGAGGGTTAGGGTATTAATGGTTAAATTTCTTGTCTGCCTCTGTGTTGATGTCATTGGATCTAGGCTCGCTTCCATAAAACATGTGGTTAAAAGTAAACCAAAAGACAAAACGCAACTGGCTCACAGTACAGGGAAGCTCATGCGATATAAAAAAAATTCACAATATATTTGATACAAAAATAAGCAACATTGTGGATAATGTTATGATTTTAATGCACATTCTATTTGACTATTACATTTCCTTAAGACTGTCATAAGACTAGTTTTGCAATTCCCTCTGTCTCGTGACTTGCGAGTATGAGAATGTTAAGAGATGTTAATATAGCATCTCTGATTTAAACCAGAGACTGTTTAGCAGAGATGGGCCACTTGTATTAAAATAAATGGGAGATATTGGAACATCCAATGGTCAACGGATGTAGAAAGGAAGTCCCGCAATACAGGTAAAAGAGCCAATCACCTTATAGGTACAGAGATCAACTCGAGAACACACATGCACATTAGCTATACAAGTCAGGAAAAATTGTGTGTTTTTGTTTTGCATAATCTGAGGTAAAGAAGCACAATTAATGATTCCAGTGTTGTCAGATTTTACTGCTGATTTGAAATATGTTCTTTGATCGTAATCTTAACCAAACATTTTAGAGATTTCAGTGTTTCCCCATTCAAGTAGGTATGAACTGCACTTTAATGACTAGAAATAGCTTCCCGAGAGCATTCCAAAGATGGCCGCCAGTGGACTGACTTGCTAGAAAGACTTTGTGGACTTTGTTTACTCATTAGTAAAAACTTAAGTCTGCCATTCATTATTTTTATGTTAAGTAAACATATAGGTTGGTTAATATTGCAGCTTATTACTATGTATTATTATATTGGTTGGGTTTACAGTATTTTATGCATTAAACATTATGAATTCTCTTGGCTACCATGGCCAGTTTTCGACAGTTTGGTCGAAATGATGGTTCCTGTGATTGGAATTCTTTTTCAGATTTCAGATTTCAGGGCACCTTTTCCTGCCATTTCAGAGCAAATATATAGAAAAGAGAAACAAAAAAATAGTGTACATTTTCAGAAATTAACATCTTTTCTCAACTTTCCACCAAGCCTTTAAAAAAAGCCCCCAACATTTAAAACACAATAAGGTGAAAAGTCTCCTGAAAGAAGACAAGTTGGAGGTCATTGTCCATCTTCAAAGAGGAGCCGGTTTTATTTGCCAGCATTTATTAGGCTCAGCCATCAGACAGAAAGATAGATAGGTTTCTAGCAGTTTTATGAGTCACTGTTTAAAATGAGGAAAAGAGGAAAGGAGAAGAGACAGGGAAAAAAGAGAAAAGACAAAGTTTGCACTTTTACGCTTGCACTGACAGAGTAAACATTAGTCTTTCTTTTGCCTTCCTGGTGAATGCAAAAACCCTTTCACAAGCTCACATTTTTCAGGAGAGCTGAGTGTCAAAACAAACACTTTCAAACAGGAGTCTTCGGAACAGCTCAAATCAGAAGTTAAAAATGTTTTCATGTGATATGCACGATATGGACACAATCCTTATCACATAGCTTAAATTGAAGCGTATAAATCATATAACAGTAACAGTATTTATTCTGTAACACTTTACAATAAGGTTTTATTCGTTAACAATAGTTAACAACATTAGTTAACTTGAACTAACAATGAAGTTATACATTGAATACTCAATCCAATGAATCCTTTTACAGCACTTTTTAATTTTTGTTAATGTTAATTTCAGCATGTACTAATATATTTTTGACATTAAAAGTCATATATGTTAACATTAGCTAATGCATTATGAACTAACATGAACAATTAACAATTTTATTTGTATAAATTAACGAAGATTAATAAATGCTGTTAAAAATATTGTTCATTATTGCACTCACTGAGCACATTATTAGGAACACTATGGTCCTAATAAAGTGCCCAACGTGGTCTTCTGCTGTTGTAGCCCATCCGGCTCATGGTTCGATGTGTTGTGCACACTGAGAGGGCTATTCTGCTCACTACAATTGTACAGAGTGGTGATCCGAGTTACCATAGCCTTTCTGTCAGCTCGAACCAGTCTGGAAATTCTCCATTGACCTCTCTCATCAACAATGTGTTTCCGTCTGCAGAACTGCCGCTCACTGGATGTTTTTTGTTTTTGCCACCATTCTAGAGTAAACTCTAGAGATTGTTGTGTATGAAAATCCCAGGAGATCAGCACTTACAGAAATACTCAAACCAGTCCGTCTGGCACTAACAATCATGCCACGGTCAAAATAACTGATATAAAGTATTTTTCCCATTCTGATGGTTGATGTGAACATTAACTGAAGCTCCTGACCTGTATCTGCATGATTTTATACATTGCACTGCTGCCACACGATTGGCTGATTATTAGATAAATCGCATGAATAAGTAAGTGTACAAATGTTCCTAATAAAGTTCTCAGAGATTGTAGTTCATGAATAGAACCTTATTGTAAAGTGTTACCATTCTGTAATTTTTTTTTTATTTTTTTTGTAAGTTAATATAAGTAACTCATTCTTAGGTTGCTTCCCCCAAAAAGTGTTAACACCCTATCAAAACATTGCGCTGTTTATTTGAGCATCCCAACCAGCCCAACCAATGACGTGAGTTTGGGGCGGGAATGTCTTTTTGTGTGACTAATGGTAGATGGGGGGGAATTTTGAAAACATAATAATTTGAAAACATAATTATTTTTGCAATTCCAAAAACAATTACACACTTTAAATGACTTGATAGTCCACCAACTCTTGTGAAATGAATAGTATATTAATAATACCAATCTCCAATCAAAAAAATCTAGCCTCAGTATGATATATCTTCACAACCGTTAGGTGGATTTTCTTCTTGTCTTGCATGTGCAGGCATTTAAAGGCACTGCAGCAGACCTTGTGGCTGGAATGGAGGTGTAAAGCCCGAGGGAAGCTAAAGAGGTGGTCTGTATAATTTTAAATGCAATGTTTTAAAACCAGAACATCTGCCAGCATTACTACTGGGAGGGAAGTAATACTTTGACTTACCTTCTGGAGTTACACACACACTTAAACTATGACACAAACAAACTACACAGTACACACCTCAGCCATATTTAAGCACTAAAACGCATGGCCAGTGGTCATTTGCAGACCCCGTTCACCTAATTATGACTTCACAGCCAGTCAGTCCCAGTGAAAGGCTAGAGGAGTGTGTTACATTAATAACTTCACTACAAGCCGTATCACACTCAGCACAGCTTTCACCAGCTTAATGAGTGAAGACCTGCTTAACAAGATCTGCAAAATAATACCACTGGGCCTGATGAGGCCATGAGCACACACATTCCCTCACACAGCGTCTTAAAACTGCACCCTCAGCGTTATTCCAACAACTAATACCCTTTTAATATTCCTGACGTCTGGTTTGCACTCAAGCACTAGATGTTGTCGCTTGTGTGTGTGTGTGTGTGGGTGTGGGGGGGGGGGGGGGGTGGGTAGAGACAGAAAGCCCCAGAAGTGAGCTAAATCTGGCAGAAACTCCCTTTAGAGACATCCTGGGACTCCCTCAATTGGAAAAACAATTCTAAATGAAATAAATCATGCTAGCTTTTTAAATTCCAAAAGTTTTCTTTTAGGAGTAGGGTTAGGGTTTGAGTTAATATATATATATATATGTATATATATATATATAACCCAATGCATGTTTATTAGGAGTGTAATGACATATCGTGCTACGATATATCGCGATACAGAAATATGACAATTTGCATAGTGGGTTCGTAAAATTTATAGCGATATAAATAGCTTTATCCATTGTTAAAAATTTGACAAACAAAAAGTTATAACAACAGAGGGTGTACTCAGTAGAGTGTAGTCGTTTCCAAAAAACTAGTAATCTATTACTCGTAAATTAAATTGTAATTTAAAAATAATAATTATGAGAGTGAAAATTATATTTTGTTTTATTTACAAATGTTACCAAGAACGTTTCAAAATAAGGTAACTTTAAATAACCATGCTTTTCTTTTGGGGGAAAAAAAGAATATGCATTAATAAAATAATTATAAAAGAAAAGATTTAAAGAGCCCATATTATGCTAATTTACAGGTTCATAATTTTATATTGGGGGTATACTAGAATAGGTTTACATGCTTTAAATGTTCAAAAACACATAATTTTTCTCATACTGTACAATGCATTTCCCCTCTCTTCATACTCTGGCTGAATTTACCTCCTGTCTCTTTAAAGCCCCCCTATCTGAAAAGCTCAGTCTGCTCTGATTGGTCAGCTGGCCTGGTCTATTGTGATTGGTCAACCGCGTAAAGTGTGTGTTGGAAATGTAATGTCCCTTACCATAACCGAGTTTCAACTCCCGAGTCTTCCTGAGCAGCTCTGTAAACACTACTGTAACTATGGTAACAGTGGTGTCGGTTTTTGCCATACCAGCTCTAGCCCTAGTCCGATAATGAATGAAATAATGTTTTGGAAGAACAAGAAGATCGACCCAAACCACCTTCGCAAGCATGACTTGAGCAGGACGTTTCACAGTGGTAAGTTTTCATTTAGTAGCTTTCTTACAAGTCCACTGTTGATTATTGTGAACCTAACAAAGCTTCAAGTAAAAGACACATAGTGAATATAAGTTAGTCATCTTTTGCTGGAATGGGTGTAGCCGAACTTTTTTCACCCGAGATATGAACGGAGAACAGAGGCTTACTCCCAGTTGGTCATTACCAGGTGTATTAGAGAGTTAGTAAGCAAGTTAGCCATGGGCTACCGTGGATAGCGGCCATAACATTACAGCTTGTAATTATATAATTACAGTATATAAGACTCTTGAGATCAACCATTTTGTCACACAGTTTTAGGTAAAAGCTGGCCCACAGCTGAATAGTAAACCCTTACCAAAACAATAACATTACACAGCAAGTGGATTGCAGATGTAAAATGACCATTTGTAAAAATAAATCCATCTCCACACATGATCACTATTCATGATAGTAAGAACGACAAACAACCTGCATAATTCTACACAGTTGTAGGTAAAAGTGGGCCCGCAGTTTATTAGCAAAACTATTTCAACACAATAATATTAGCTAGCAGGTTAGCAGAGGCCTACAGCTGTGCACTGGTTTTACACCGTAGCTACAATACAAAACTCCGCATTTGAACTCTCAGTAGCAGAAAAATCCACAAATAATCGAGCATACTTACAGGTTGTGATCCTGAAGCGCCAGATTGTCCCAACAAAGTGGGATCTGCACCATCTTTTAGGAGTAACCGACTTAAAAATCCGGCACTGGTTGTGGTTGTACTACTGAGGAATAGTGGTAAAAATAAATTTTAACCACTGATACTTCAATTCGTCTGCCTTTGGAAGTCCAAACAAAGAGGTTTTGCTTTCACAGTGAAGAAAACAGCATTTTCTCAACATTTCTGAAATGTGCGACAACACTAACCCAACTCATCTTGGCCTCTGCTATAACTACGTTTGTTTGAGGGCGGGCCAATGTAGCCCATAGGCGGTCATTATGCAAATGTGTTACACAGTGACGTAGATACTTTACGGAAGAAATGGCTGGACTACAATCCAGCTGTTTCGAGTAGTTCTTGAGCAGTGTTGTCAGTGGGAGAGAATAACTCCATTTTGCATTGTAACTTTGCAGACCTTTTACATGCAAAAAAGAACTGTTACACACTAACTCCCTTTTGCTTTGTAACTTTGCAGACATTTTACATGCACAAAGAGCTATGTTACACACTAAAGGATAGGTAAAATCCCCAAAAGCATAATAGGGCCTCTTTAAAATTAAAAAAAAACATTTACACTCACCCGGAGCTTAGAAACATAGAAACCAATATTGAAGGCATTAGTGTAATGCTCATAGAAAAGTCGAAGTCTACATAAAGGCCATGATATTTGTATAATTTCACATGTTATTAGGAAGACAAGTGGTGAAAGTTAGCTTTTTATAAAATGCACTCTGCCCATGTCTAGAGATTTAACCCACATACACACATACTGGTCTGATAAGCTTCTGAGTTTCTTGTACTGCTTCGCAGTATTTTTCCACCATAAAAGCAGATCCTCATCCGATGGTTTTTATGACTTAAAAAAGAACTGAATATTAATAGTGTAGAATTCAGTAAGAATCTAAATGTTACAAGTATTCCTAGTGCTACACTAGGCTTTGCTTTCAAAAGCACAGACAGCACAGACGCCATCATTTCTTCTTCAGATAGACCGCAGACAGTTGATATGCTCTGTAAAGTGATTCAAGTTTACTGCATATATAGCTAATTTTTGGGAAGGGATCATTTTGACACACTTTGTGATCAGAACTGTGATATGATAAACATTGATCATCATCTCACATTGCTGCGCTGCTCAGAGTGAGCTGTTCATGAGGCGAGCTTAGCAGAAGTGCTGAAAGCACATACAGTATAAGCACAGCCTTTTGCGGTTTAGTAATCCGGCAACACCATATCGCAATTTTAGTTGTGATGCATTTAACTGTGCAGACTTCATAGATATAATAATAATAATGTATCAGGCGTCAACACAAGTTTTTAAGTTTTTTTTTATATTTTCCCCTCACCTTGTAAGCGCATAATACAGGGAGCACCGGGAAGGATGTGGCTTGTCAGTGCAAGGGATCGAGTGCCCTCTTGAAAGTGCGAGAGTGATTCTGCACTGCGTGAGAGAAAATGAAAGTTTACAGAGGTTTAATAATAGTATTACATTGATCAACAATATATAATGCTGAATATAACATATAATAAAGCTATGGAAGAATATTTGTTGGTCCTGATTATTTCTAATGTAATGTCTGATTTCATCAGTAGGTAGGGCCTACCATATTTCAGCATGCACTGCCATTAAATGTTTTTTTTTTTTTTTTTAAAGTATGTACTGCAATCAGTGACAATACTATTAAAAAATTGCTATATTTAAAATATTTTAAAGGTATATAATCATGCATGTAAAATAATTCTGTATATTCAGCTAAGCAGAATTATGAATATTTCTTTTCTGGCGTCATCATTTCTCTGTGCTGGGCTGATTTTTAGGCCCAGTCCATCCCTGATTAATCATTTTGCACTTTAATAAACAGTTATTTTAGTTTAGTTTTACTAATAAAGGAAAGTAATGGTTTTGCATATGTCTTAAAAGTAGTAAAACAAACTTCTAATCTTTTCTTGATTCAGGCTTTGTTTAAAGTACCGTGAGAGTATCAAATTATGAATTAAGTATAATGAAACGAAATTAATCGTGAGATGAATGAATCGTTACACCCATAATGTCTATATATTGCAAGCCATTTCAACATTTAATCTTAATCTCCATTTAAATGAACGTGCAGGATATGAATTATAGATAACAATTACAATTTCACTAGTTAAAATGCTAATTCTTGATATCAGGAATGGAATTACTACTAGCGGAAGTGCTAATCTTTTATATCAGTAATTACATTTGGACTACAAAAACGATAATTGTTAATATAAAAAAAATACATTATTACCCTCAGAAATACATATTCTAGATACCAAAAATGGAAATTCAACTGGTCAAAGCTGTATTTTTTATTTCTGTAACTGCATTTTCACTAGTAGATTTTCCCAATTCTGTCATTCCTATTCAAAACACAATTTTTACTATCTAAAATTCCAATTTGACATATCAGTAACTTATTACTGGTAAAAATGAAATTTTTTAAATACTTTTTGAATATAATAATTGCATTGTTACTAGTGCAAATATCCACTCCTGATATTAACAAATTAATTGCAACTGGTAAAATTGCTCATTTTTTATATTTGTAATTTGTTTTCCACTAGTGGCGATGTTAATTTCAGATATATGTAATGTGATTGTAACTAGTAAGAAAGGCTTTGAAGATATCTTAATTACTCTTAATTACAATTTATTGATCTGAAATCCATTTCCAGATATCTGAAAATTACATTGCCATAGTGAAAACGTAATTCCAGATATCTAATACTGGCATTTTTACTAGTTGTAATTAAATTTTTGATGTCAGGAATAGATGTTCATACTAGTAAAAATGTCATTATTGATATCAAATGTGATATTTTTTAGTAGTAAGAAGTGCCTTCCTGATTTACAGAACTGGAATTTTAACAGTAAATTAATTATAGATATCTTTAAATGCGTTTTAAATTGAAGTGAATGACAAATATAATGTTGACATCTTTGTTGATATTTTTATCCTGATTAAATGGCAAAATGGCTAGAGATAGTCTATGGTATGTCCTCATTTAGACGGTAAATGTGTGTGTGTGTGTGACACAGAAACAGACAGGGCACAGAAGATGCTGCATGGGAAGAATGCTACAAGGCATGGATTGCCAACAGTTATGCCATTGTTTTATTTATGCATAATGGTTTGTGTGTGGTGCGTTTAGCATCACTGGTTCTAATTCTAGTGAAGAACTTTCTGATTTGCTGGATTAACAAAATTTTGTCGTGATATCTTTATTAAAAGAGAAGATTAAACTTAGCAGATAGCAGGGTTGACTTTACAGGGCCCAGGGCTAAAGTCCTCCAAATTCTGTGTAAAGATTCAATTCTGTATAAAAACATTCTCCCAAACTCACATCTACATTCTCTTCTGGACTTTCTGTTCTTCACTCTTTCGACCTTTCTCTGTCCACTCTAGATCGCTCCTCTTCTCTCCTCTTCTGAATTTGGGAAATCAATTACTAGCAACAGTGCATTTTTGCTTGTTTGGAAAAGACTCTATAAGACTAAATGATCTTGTGTCCCTGAGGTACACTAAATGAGAGGAAATGGACAGAGCCAAAGAGAGAGGTAGAAAGCGAAGGGGAGGCAAATACACAAAAGCTTGATTTTTTGGTAGATTGTCAGGCTGGGGGAATGCATCAGACTTGGACTTGTACCTGCATATTGCTATGCATACGGTAACCAAAAAAAGCCTGATCAGAGATTAGATGAAACCGTTCAATGGGCCAGTGATACCTTTGTTTGCAGAGCTTTGTCAGCATGAAGGCCAGCACTGTGAATTTAATCTCTACTGAATACACAGCTGCAGATATACAGTCATTAGGCACGAACACACAATCACACATAGTGGGTTTGAATGTTTCATTTGAAACATGATTAGGACTTGAGCTTGGCAGAACATTGTTTAAATTAATAGTCAGAAATGAAGAGGAAACAAACATTTGGGTTGAGTATGTTTGGGATTTGGATATGGTAAAGCTCTGTTACAGTACCTGATTTAATAAACGTATTAAGTAGATTCTGTTTCTGCATTATAAGAGTGTATACTGCCAAATACATGGCTTGAGTTACAGTTCCTGGTAACAAGTCTTAGCATTAGTTTGAATGCTATAAATAAACTTTTTAACTGACATGGCTGTTACTCATGCTTATTTTTTTATCAAGTAGTGATGTGTATCACCCAAAAATGACATTTTTGTCATTATTTACACACCCTCATGTTGTTCCAAAGCGTTTATCTTCTGTGGAACACAAAAATAAAAGACTGACAGCTTCAGTCATAATTCACTTTCATCTGTCTAACACCTTGAAATTCAAACATTTTCATTGAACTTGTCGCAATACATTCTGGTAATGTCCAATCCACGAAGGATCCATGCGATAATTCTTTAGATTTTCACCAAAATAAAGGTGTATCTTAGTAGGAATCATCATTTTGCTGCCTACTTTTTGGAACATACTTCAAGTCAAGAGCATGCCTATGATGCCTACAAATGTTACCTAGGTAGGTAGGTACCGTCATATAGACTTATTCTCTGTCTGTCTCTCTCTCTCTTAGCTTTTTGTTGGCCACTTCCTAATTTCTTTATTGTTTTATTGTTTTCTATTATGTTTTTCATTTTCCTTCCAGGGAGTCTCCGAGGGCGTTAGCACTACTTGGAAGCAGGCTGCTGTCTGCACGCTTTCACACAAACCTATAATTTTTCTCATTCCCTTGGCGAAGAGCCTCCAGTGTTGACATGAATATGAAGACATCATGCAAAGCAAATTGGTGGAAAAAGTCCCCTAATATCACTCAGCAGACAGAGGGAACACTGTTGTGGATATCTCTCCTGTCGTCTGGCAAAACACACAAGAGCTATATCAAGCATGTCCAGCAGTTGTATCTTCTTTCACGCACATAAACACTGTAGGCCATTTGGAAAGTTCCAGGAAGTGCACAAAGAGCAATGCTGGCTCGATTACAAAGTGAGAATATGCTTCAGTTGGGAAATTTTTGCTTGATATTCTGTTTCTCTCCTTCTCTGAGCTTTTGCCAAACACTGTAAAAGGAATGGCTGAATTTTTTTTTTTTTTTTTTACAAAATCAAGGCAACACGATGCATTGAGATTTTTAAGTTCTTTCAACAATTCTTCATAATTGTCCTCAGTAACACTAATTAATTTAGCCAATTTCGGTCCTTAAATGCAAAATGTATTGTTCAGCCAATAAATTAATTTCAAAAGCAACTACTTTTTTTTATTTTTATTTTTTATTAGGTGGTTTGTTACAACCGGCCTCAGATTTCTTGTTCAGCAAATTAACAATTAACTATTTAATACATTTATAGGAATAGTTAACCCAAAACTGAAAATTCTCTCATGATTAACTTTAAGCCATCCCAGATGTGTATGTCTTTCCTTCTTCAGCAGAACCGAAATGAAGATTTTTATAAGCACATTTCTGCTCTGTATGTCCACACAATGCAAGTGAATGGGTGCCATGATGATGCTGACGGTCCAAAAGGCATATTTAGGCAGCATAAAAGTAATCCACACAGCTCCAGTCGATCAATGAATGTCTTCTGAAGCAAATCGATAGGTTTGTGTTAAAAAATAAATCAATAATTCAAACTTTATTAACTTTTAAAAAACACTTCCTGCTACCAGTCAAACCATCACGGAGCTGTCACGTGACGTAAGCGTCACGCGAGAAGACAGAAGCGTGTGCTTTGTTTACAACAGAGGAACGACCGTCATGCGAGAGTTAGGTCATTTCAAACAGCATCCCAGTACTGGGTGGAACTAATGATTTATAGCTAAAAAAAAATACAATAATTATCGATTTGTTTCTTATACAAACCTATCGATATGCTTCAAAAGACATTCACTGATCGACTGGAGTCGTGTGGATTACATTTATGCTGCCTAAATATGCCTTTTGGACTGTCAAACAGCCAGCAGCATCATTGCACCCATACATGGACATACAATGTCTGAAATGTGCTTATAAAAATATTCATTTTGGTTCTGCTGAAGAAGGAAAGACATACACATCTGGGAGTAAATCATGAGAGAATTATAATTTTTGGGTGAACTAATACTTTATTTCTTACAAATCGTTTCATATGACTTTATAGCAAAACTCTGAAATCTTTGCAAAATTATTGTAAAACTTTACAAACAATAGTTATATACAGACGACCATAGACCTCCACACTTAACACACAAATCTAAAAAATGATGATAATCAACAAGCATTATTAAAGGTATTTTTTGTTTGTCATTTTGGACACTGACACCTAGGAATTAATGCAACATCATTCAAACTCAATAGTTTTCAGTTACCAATGCCATTGTAGAAATTCACTATTCACAGTCAGCCATGCAAAGTGTCCAAAAACAGGGCAATTACAGAGATAAGCGAGTTGTCTTTGGCTGGTCATGTGATTCTAACATGGCAGCCCATATGAGGGGATCCTCTCCATGTAGAATAAAACAGTCTTTATAAGGTTACTGATATGACTGGAGTCTTCATCTTATATGAGTGGTGATGATTTTATACATATGTTTCAAAACTGCTATAAAACTTTTTAATGAGGAAAAGGTGCATATTACACAACTAACAGAAATTATCAAATCAACAACAACAACAATAGCATAAATAAAGTCAGTAAATAGTAAAACAATAAGTCTATAACACTAATTTCATAATTTGTGCTACAATGCATGCCGAGAGATCGCAAAACAGCAACATTGCTCAATGTGAAACTTCTTGTTCAGACACAAACTATTAAGATAATTGGGGAAATATTGTTTACATTTATACAATTGGCAGATGCATTCATCCAAAGACTTACAGTGCATTCAAGGTATACATTTTATCAGTATTGTTGATATTGTATATTCAAAGTAATTCACATTTCTTAGTATCTGTGACTCGAAAAGACTGTATGCTGGATAAAATGTAATTGCTCTTTATAAAATGAAGATTTGACTTATATGTGGCTATGAAGCCGTCATAACCTGCCCTTACACATAGTACACAATCATCTTTTTCATCTGACATACGTTCATGTTATCATATCAAAGAACACACTCTAAAGTTCACACCAGTCCGACATAAGCATGACTTATTGCAAGTCATCCTCGAGGGCCTGTTTGCTATTTTGTGCTGCAAAGCTCTAAAAACGAGTGGTATGTGCGTGGTGTATAGATGAAGTCTGCTGATCTTGCATGGCGAGATGTGATGGAGTAGGGTGTTAACTGCCAAGGCTGCGGTTTTGAACAGCAAACAAGAAAGAAAGAGAGAGACAGAGAGAGAGAGGAAGAAAGAGAGAGAGAGAGAGAGAGAGAGAGAGAAAGAAAACGGCAGAGGGGGAGGGATACTTCATTATAGACCCATTCGTCATCCCGGTGACTGTGGCCGCACCTTCGCTTTATTGCCTCATTCTTTTTATAAGTTCTTCTTTCTCTTCCAGAGGCCTGCTGACTCCAAATCTCAATCTTAATCTTTTTTTTTTTTACTCCATCCATGTTTCTACTTCAAGTTTTCTTTCAAACTGCGACCCCAGACCCGTATCCTTTTTCCAGGTTGACTCTGGATCAGTACTGCAAGTTCAAAAGGAGCTCTTCTACATAGTGTACACCACCTGTTCATAATAATTTTCTTTATTTATCACACATATACAGTGAAATTCTTCTTTTTCACATATCCCAGCTAGGCTGGGGTCAGAGTACAGGGTCAGCCATGATACAGCACCCCTGGAGCAAATAGGGTCAAGGGCCTTGCTCAAGGGCCCAACAGTGGCATCTTGGCGGTGCTGGGGCTTGAACCCCCAACCTTCTGATCAGTAACCCAGAGCCTTAACCACTGAGCTACCACTGCCTTCCACTGAGCTACCACTGCCTTATATCACCAAATATCACAAGCATTTTCTACCTGGATCAGCTAGATAGGCCTCTCAGGGTGAGACACAGGTAGGTATGATGCACTGAGATTAATGCATGACATACACTGCAAAAAAATATTTTCTTGTTTTATTTTCTTACTAGTTTTTTTAATTATTTTTTTTGTCTTGTTTTCCAGTAAAATATATATTGTTCTTAAACAACACGATGATGCGGGAAGTTGGATGTTGCTTCCGAGAGTTCCAGTACCCCAGGATTGGCCACATTATGTCGACTCACTGACAAGCGTCATCTCCCATCAGACATTTTAACATCGGCTCAAATGTGTTTAACTTCCCTTGTGGCGTGACTGGAAGCGTGTTGCGTCAGCAGTATGGGAGACTTGGGTTGGATCCCACAATGAAACCAGGAAGTAATCACTCAGTAAGAAAAGTGTAGGATACATTTTCATCAGATGTTGATTCTCCTGTAGCTCGGCTGGTTTAAAATGGTGGTTTAAAGTGCAAAAATTGTGGGTTTGAATCCCAGGGAAGTGTCTGCCAAATGTATATGGTAATATTTCCTTGTTTTTAGTTACTTCATTCTTTGAACTAATTTGTAACCTGTCTTGCTGACTTTTGCCATTGGAATTGTGGAGAATGGAGAATGCTTTATTTGCAGTAAACTCTCACTCAATTGATTGCAACTTTGCCTCCAGGTCTTGGTCGACATTGGTCTCTCTACTGGCTGGCTGTATTCCCTATCAGGTGAAAAAGGTGAATCTCTGGTTCATATAATCAGTGAATGAATCAACAAAGGCTACAACCTCTGACTTATTGTATAGCTGCAGCTAGGATAAAAATAGGGTTTTGTTTTTGTTTTCATCATAAAAAACAGCTCTCTCCAGAAATTAACACATATAGAGTCTGTTCTTCCAGGAGAAGGAGAAAGTCTTTTGCTTTTATGTCAACTGAGTCAAGCCTTCGCAATCATGTCAAAGCATTCAGAGATAAAAACACACAGTGAGGCTGCATGAATCACCATATTCAATTCATTGTCATCAATAACAAAAAGTGCCACTTGGCTCCATGTAAGTCACCGACCTTTACATTTTTCAATAAAAATCATTGCAACTATTAAATGCACAATATTCAAACCACAAGCCTTCCAGAATTAAAGCTCTAGTTCGTCATTTAGGCCAGCCTTTTCCACTTAGCCTCTCATGGTCTGCCAGTCTCAGTGGTATCACATGCCATGCCAGACATTTATATTACCGCTAGCGGCTATGAACCTTACTGTCTGAAATCAGTGACAGCAGAAAAATGATTTTCCAAGCACCAAGAGTGTAATGTTCACAAAGTATCCACAAGAAAGAGAAGAGCAATGGTGAGATAGCTAATCCTAAATGAGTAATATTACAGAATTTAGTTATTGTCAATGAAGACACATCCATCTCATTCACTAAACGTCTGATGCATAGTGATAGACTGGATAGTATATCTTAAATCTCTTAAAATATTTTAAAAGCTCTAAAGTGATTGGCTAACTTTATGCAACTTCCAGGAGTAAGGGAATACAAGGGTTTTTATCAGTCCATCTTGAAATGTTGCCATTTTTACAAGGTACCGTGTTGATACAATAAGCGCTTTTGAGGGTGAAATAATCACAAGTTTGCCAGGTTAGTGACATCAAATCTTTAAAAGATATTCAGAGTTTTGTTTGTTTAATAGCAAGTAAACTAGATATCCAAAACTGTATATTCTTCTTTGTTTTCTTATTTATGTCTTTGAGATAGTCTGTACTTATTTTCTGTACTTTCCATGTGTTGTCTGCACAATCATTCGCGGAGACTGCCAAGCCATTACTTACATTTATTTATCTTTCTATGCAGAAAATAAACCCGCCCCTTAACACCACGTCAGTCACATGTTCTCTTTCTGTCTAAATGGGCAATTCTTGGCCAGAATAAGCTGCAATGTGGACCAGACCTTTTGCCATTTACTTAAAGGTCTGGCTACACGAGACCAACCCAGGACAGTGCTGTAGCTTATGTGCATCATATGAAAAATCAGCCACCACATATGCACGCACACAGCAGATATTAGACATGCCTTTGGAGCTGGTTCACTTTAACTTGACACATGACATATGACATGCAAGCATAAACACATGACCTTTGGCTGCCTAGCATTTGACTTTAGTGGTCATGTCAGTGTCTGGAAGATGATCTATGATCCCAATTAGTCTGTGCCATCAATTATCACAGAGGGCTCCATGCTAAGTGAATCAAACCGCAATGGCTGCCAGAGGCATTCTTTTAAACTTATATGCTCTGCCTGGATCAGCCTTAAAAGTTTTCATGCTACAAAAACTCTCCAAACTCTGTATAATATGGCCTGTTTATGGGCATGTATTTGTGGGTGCGTTTCCCCAAAAACCCTGAAAATTTGTCCCATTTTAACATCAAGGACTGTGGGCCAATGAGAGACCACAGTAAAAGCACCTTAACAGAGTTACTCCTATAACTCATCTTAGCATGACGACATTTAATTAAGTCAAACTGCTCAGATTGAAGCTCATCTAGTTAAACCCAACAACGAGGTTCTCATTGTTCATGAGTCTGTGATACATGTGAACAGCCCTTCCCAGATGCTCTTTCCTGGTTTGGTGATGTGTGTTTTAAGCACAACAGTATGGTGAGTTAAATCCAATGTGTTGAACAAAGATGATCAGTGATCCAATGCAACTAAATTACCTGACTAAAAGGGATTAGATGGCTGATTAATCAAAGAAGGAAGCTATCACTCACAAAAGCACTCACTTTTATTCTCTCTTTTGGTCTTTCTTACAGCCTGTCATCACCTTTTATTATTCTACCTCTTAATTTTGGTGACCCTCCCTCTCTCTGTGTGTCTCTGCCTGTTAGTTTTACTCTTTGGCATTTCCCTTATCTCTCCCTCACTCTTGGTCGATGGACAGAAGCACTTGTGTTTGACTGACAGCTCCTCAGAATAGCAGCTCCCTGGCCAGGAGGTGTTAGGAGGCAGGCAGTGGGAGTGCTGAGAAGCAGTCTGGTTTGTTTGGCACCCTGCCTCTGTCTTACAGGATGGGGGAAGAGGGGTTTTGCAACATGCCACAATCTGATATTGTTGACATCTAAACAATGGAATGTACTGTGATTCAAATTTGTTCCTTTTTTTATACAACAACTCTATCTTGCCTGAAGAAGCATGTTGTGCTCTTACATCGCTGGAAAGAAAAAATTACGAGCAATCTTTTTTTTTTTTTTTTTTCAGTATAAATTTAGACACTGTAAACAAACTGTAAAGACACTGATTAATGCTACATAGTCAAGAACAATACTGGATATGCGCAGGGTTGGCCTTCGGCCTACTTGTCCTACAGCAAAAACCATTATATTTGCTTCAAGGTGATGTAATTTCTTTATGTTAAATACTTTCTCCTATCCCAGTTTAAAATGCAGAATCAACCATAAGTAGGTCATTCATTGATGGCATGAGTTTGGGGTGGAACTAACTGTTTGATGAAACAATAGAAGACAGGGTGAGTTTGGGTAAACCTGTTTGGAAACTATAAATTCTCCTTTTTGCCCAGTAGGTGGCGAAATGCATAAAGAATGTGAATCACCAAAAACAAAAGAAGAAAGTGAAAGTGGAGATTGATAGTAAAAAAATGACTTAAATATTGATCTGTTTCTCACTCACACCAATCATATCACTTCTGAAGTTATAGATTAATCACTGGAGTCTTATGGATGACTTTATGCTATTTTTATGTGCTTTTTGGATCTTCAAAATGTTGGTACCCATTCACTTGCATTGTGAGGACCTACAGAGCTGAGATATTCTTCTAAAAATCCTCATTTGTGTTCAGCAGAAGAAAGAAAGTAATCTGGAATGGCATGAGGGTGAGAAAATGATTAGCGATTTGAACACGCCATTTTGCCAAACCATTTAGGCCTAGACTTGCACAAAAATATCAAAACTTCATGGCCATGTCCACTGACTTTGTGTGAATGACGTATTGCGTGGCGCTGCGTTTAAAGCATAGCGCTCTTAAAATAGGACCCATTGTCTAAAAAATGTGGTGGTCCTGCTCGAGAAAAGTGAGATGCTGCGCATGTTTACATAGAAAAACAATTCAAAAACAGTCCAGACGCACACACAAACACATGTTAACAACCCCTAACTCGCCCTGTACTTGAAAAACTGGCTCAAAACATGACAGTTTGTCAGGTACCGTCGGGCTCGGATGAGGTTGAAGAACTATGTTTCACATGTAGAATAACCGAATAGTGATGACGGATGTAGAAAAAGAAGTCCCGCCTTACAGGTAATAAAGCCATTCAACTTTTGGATCCAGACATGACCTTTCAGTCAGCTCGAGAACACGTATGTGCATAAGCTGGACCAGCCTGAAAATGTGCACTTTTTAGCATGATCTGAGCTAAAGAAACACAATTTATGATACCACTGTTGTCAGATTTTACTGCTGAGTTGAAATATGCTATGTGATCGTAATCTTTACCAACCATTTTAGAGATTTCGGTCCTTCTCCATTTAGTAGATAGGAGCTGTACTTTTATGCCACTTGTATCCAAAGAAAAAAGTTCCAAAGATCCAAAAGATGGCCGCTGAGTGGACTGACTTGCCTTGAAAGGTACTTTACTTTAACATTACGAGCCAGGTTCATGACTCTTTGTTTAACGAGGCTTTAATAAATTGTGTGTTTATGTATGCATGAGGTATTAAAGAGGGTCACTATGGATCATTGGTACATGTCTAGAATGAATGCCATCTGGGTGGCGAACTTGGATATCCTGCATGCTTTGCTTTGATTAGCTATGACTGTGAGACCAGGAAATAGAGAGAGCAGCAGGAGAGGGGAAATACTGAGCGGGTGATGTTTAGGGGGCACCCACATGCCCAAGATCAATGGTGGCATTCACAGCTTTCCATGTAGACTGCACAAAGGTAGACTAAGAGCTTGTGTTTTGTCCCTGACTCTCCACCTCTCAATATGCATTTTTTCTTATCTACACCCCATAATCACTACTCTCCAAGTATGGCTAGACACTCCACTTGCTACTGTCTCCATATTTATCTTCAGTCCACAGTGTGTTCACTAATAATGTTAGCACCATGGACACCAAGGACAGAGATGGAAAAAGAGCAAGAATAGATAGAGATAAAAAGATAAAGATAAACAAGTGCGAGACAGGATGAGACTTATTACTCTGGTGAGTAATTCATTATATTACGTATAGGGCTGAAAAGATTAGTTGACGTTATCGATAAAATTTTCGTTGTTGAATAGTCATTTGATCTCATTTAACGTAACATGAGATCACATTAAACTCTAATGACGACCCGCAAGAGCAGCACTGTAGTTCGCGCCTGACTGAGGAGAGGAAGAATTAGACAGCTCACAGTCCAGATGCACTCTAAACTTTCCAAACAGCTTCAGGTGATGTAGATATGAAGTATGAGGGAATTATAATGCAAAAATACAAAATAAGTAAATACAGAAGCACTGTCATTGTGGAATAAGAGGAGCCGGAGATCTTTAAAGGAAACACCCCGACATTACATCTTAAATACAGTTATATTTAATGTGTTATAGCTTTATTAAAATTCAAATAGGGGGCCTGGGTAGTTCAGCGAGTAAAGACGCTGACTACCACCCCTGGAGTTGCAAGTTCAAATCCAGGGCATGCTGAGTGACTCCAGCCAGGTCTCCTAAGCAACCAAATTGGCCCGGTTGCTAGGGAGGGTAGAGTCACATGCACTGTAAACCCTAAAGTTGTCATTACTGTAAAAATCAAGTTGTCTTAATTATTACTTGAAATGTCAAGTTTTGGACTCATAACTCAAATATTTAAGTTCATTGAACTTATTTTTCTTAAAAATCCATAGACTTAAGATTTGAAGTGTTAATAACTCAAACTATTGAGTACAAAATTGAGGCTACGGGGAATACCCACAATCCTTTGCTGCTTGAATTATGTTTCCTTGTTCAGAGGGAACAGATTGGGGAATTTAAATAATCGTTATTAAGAATTCATAGATGTTTTAGCTCTTTTGATGTATTATTTATGCTTTGTTGCAAATAGTTGTTTGGTGTAATGTCACCATTAGGGTGATCTGTGTCTCTTTGGTCAAGTTGGACCCTGGTCACACTGTCTTAAGTTCTCTTTGTGCATGTGTAGCTGAAGTGCATATATGTATTTCTGTAAATAATTATTTAATAACTGACCTAGAATCAGTTATCAACTTTATTTGAGCTGTACAGTTGTTTGATCTAAATTTGAATCAATTCAATTAAAATGTGCAACAGTAGAAACAACAATATATAAATTCAAATCTGAGTTAAGTCTACTTGCATGTAGTTAACTCAACAAATAGTTAAGTTCACTGTACTTGAAAACCAAGTTAATTGAACTTAAATACTCAAATTTTGGGAGACCCCATTACTCAGTGGAATTGAGGGAACGAGTTTACTCAATCAAATGAGTGCAATGAACTTATTAGGGTTTTCAGTGTGGGGTAACCTACTCGTTGTCACTATAATGTGTGGTTCTCAGTGGGGCGCATGGTGAGTTGTGCGTGGATGCCGCGGAGAATAGCATGAAGCCTCCACACGCGCTACGTCTCCACAGTAACGCGCTCAACAAGCCACGTGATAAGACGTGGAGGCAACCGAGATTCGTCCTCCGCCACCCGGATTGAGGCGAGTCACTACACCAACACGAGGACTTAGAGCGCATTGGGAATTGGGCATTCCAAATTGGGGAGAAAATGGGAGTAATTACGAGCACCTGAAGCCTCGACCACCCCAGAGCAGGCACCTGAAGCCTCGGCCACCCCAGAGCCGGCGCCTGAAGCCTCGGCCGCCCCAGAGCCGGCGCCTGAAGCCTCGGCCGCCCCAGAGCCGGCGCCTGAACCATCGGCCACCCCAGAGCAGGCACCTGAAGCCTCGGCCGCCCCAGAGCCGGCGCCTGAAGCCTCGGCCGCCCCAGAGCCAGCGCCTGAATCCTCGGTCGCCCCAGAGCCAGCGCCTGAAGCCTCGGCTGCCCCAGAGCCAGCGCCTGAAGCCTCGACCGCCCCAGAGCCAGTGCCTGAAGCCTCGGTCGTCCCAGTGCCAGCGTCCTCAGCCATGGAGGCCATTCACAGTAGTGCTCCCGGCCGTCTGGAAGAGGAGGAGGAGAAGGGCCCATGCTCTCCAGTTGCAGCCTGCACTCCCGGCCACAGAGGCCATTCCCCAGTTGCTGCCAGTGCTCCCGGCCACAGAGGCCGTACCCCAGTTGCTGCCAGCACTCCCGGCTACGGAGGCCGTTCCCCAGTCACTGTCAGCGCTCCCGACCATGGAGGCCGTTCCCCAGTCCCTGCCAGTGTTCCCGGCCACGGAGTCCATTCCCCAGACGCTGCCAGCGCTCCCGGCCACGGAGGCCGTTCCCCAGTTGCTGCCAGCGCTCCCGGCCACAGAGCCCGTTCCCTAGTCACTGCCAGGGCTCCCGGCCACGGAGGTCATTCCCCAGTTGCTGCCAGCACTCCCGGCCACGGAGGCCGTTCCCCAGTCACTGCCAGCTCTCCCGACCATGGAGGCCATTCCCCAGTCCCTGCCAGTGTTCCCGGTCACGGAGTCCATTCCCCAGTCGCTGCCAGCTCTCCCGGCCATGAGTCTGTCCAGTTCCTTGAGGCTGTTGACGAGCCTGTCCAGTCTGCTGACCCCTGTCCAGCGAACGCCGTCCACTCTGCTGATCTCTGTCCAGCGACTCAGCCCTCTGAGTCTCTGCCTCCTGTGGCTCTCCCCCCTGAAGCTCCTCCACCTGAACCCTTGCCTCCTGTGGCTCAATCTCCAGAGCCTCCGCCTCCCACGTCTCTGCCCCCTGAGCCCTTGCCTCCTGTAGCTCCATCTCCAGAGCCTCCGCCTCCTGCGGCTCCACCCCCTGAGTCTCTGCTTCCTAACAACTATTTTTTTATGTTATGGAGCATCAGGAGCTGCTCCTTAGAATTGGGTGTCACTAGAGGTCGCTAGAAGGATAAAGACTTAGTTTGAAGAATGGTTTTGGTTTTTGTTGTGTCTCTGTTCTCTGTGTTCCCCTTGATTGATCCCAGCTATGTATTGTTAACCTTGTTAGTTCTAGTGTATATATTGCTTTGTCAGTCTTTAACTTTTCATGGATGTAATGGTTTGTTCTGTTGTCATGTTTTGAGTTCAATTTCTCTGAGTTTTTATTAAAAAGCCTGCTCATAGATCCTCCTCTCACCTCTTTCCTGCACACATTACACGTATACAGTATATATTTCTTGTCTATTTTATGTCTAATCAAAGGAATATTCTGGTTCAATACATTTATGCATTTTACATTTAGCAGACACTTTTATCCAAAGTGACTTACAGTGCATTCAAGGTATACATTTTTTTTATCAATTCCCCTGGGAATCAAACCCATGTTCTTGGTGTTACTAGTGCCATGCTCTACCAGTTGATCCTTTTCTTTTAAAAAAAAAAAGCAGTAAGGCACTTGCAATAGAAGTGAATGGGTCCAATTTGTAAGCATTAAAATACTCAAGAAGTAAAAAATATGTGTGTTAACATGATATAGTGTGATAAAATCACTTACAAAGTTATAGCTTTGTTGCAATGACAATGTAACACCATAAACCCTAAAACCCTAAAATGACGAAAGCAACGATTTCAACGACTTAACAGGTCAAATAATACATGAGTTTTAACGTAAGAATTAATGTAAGTGCTTTTATAAAATTATAAGCTTCACATTTCTGCCTTTAAACTCTCCAAACATTGACCCCATCGATTGAGCTTAACTTGCATTTAACCTGGAATATTCCTTTAATTCCCTTTGTATTATGTTTAATGTCTATTTTTTCTTCCCTTTTTTCTATTTCTACTTTGTCACTTATTTTCCCCTTCATTTTGTTTTTATATTTACTTTCCCTTTCACCTTATTTATTTCCTTAGTTCTCGATATCTGTGCTAAATGTACTCTATATGCTTTGGCATTATTATAAACATTAACAATTATGCCATATGTAAGGGATAATGTACAGTCAGATGGTTATTATCACAAAATAAACCCAGACAGCACGGGGTCTTGTATCACCCTGAAGGGGTTTATTTTGCGATAACAACACGCTGATTGTATATTATCCCGATTAGTACAAGGCTACTTACCAAATAAACAAATAAATAGAGATTAAATATTGATTTGTGTTGAAATTATGTTGTAATGTGAGAAGAAAGAAATCGCTCAACAGATTAATTCCACCTCTGGTTTGCGTCAGAGTTCTGTTGGTGCGTTTGTGAAAATTATTGTCTGACTGCTCATTATCCAGCTTATTACATGACTACTTTCCAAAATAATAAGTAATCGAGTATTCCAGAGACCCATATAATATTACACGGTTCTCTAAAATACTCAATTGTAATTGGTCAATGATGCCATCTAGCGGTCTGTTAAGTAACAACTGCATATACGGGGATTAAGACATAGCAGACCATTCATCCGAGTATTGTGAGTCATCTTTCCTACTTCTCGGATCACTGTACGATCTCTACAAGTAAGCTAATAAAATAATTTAAACTCAAATCAATGTTTATGTCCATTTATTTGGCAAGTTGTCTTGTAATAAGCTGAATAATGAGCAGTCAGACAATCATTTTCATAAAATAAACCAACAGAACAGTGCACATCAGCTGTTTAGCGATTTCTTTTTTCTTACATTATTACATAATTTCAATGCAAATTAATGTTTCATATACATTTCTTTATTTACAGTATTTGGCAAGTTGTCTTGTGATAAGCTGGATCCTGATCAACCTGTCTTGGTTTATTTTGCAATAATAACCTGCTGACTGTACATTATCCATTACTTATTTTCACTGTAAGAGAGAATTAGATAGGAATGTTGTGGGTGGCACAGTCAGAATGTATAAGTCTGTGCTTGGAATGCATATATGACAGTGACAGGAAAAACCACACAGGTCATGTGCAAGATGCCATACGCGGTGTCACTTAAAACCTGTCCCCAATACAGTCAAGGCCACGATCCTTTACACGAGAGTGCCATAAACAAAGACAACAGCACGTCCTTGTGGAATGCACATTATTTACAGTCCTATCCAGATGCACAACAGAGATACACTCTCTCAACAGTAGACCATAACAAAATATACTGCCCTTATCCTGTCTCCACACATAAAATTGTACAGGCAACATGGACAGTGGCCCTGAACTTCAGAGATCTTGCAACAAAGGCAATACACTGCACATAAATATGTACATACATAAATCCTATATTATGCAGACTATACTGTATGCTGGCTTGGCCTACCTCCACTGTATCAATAAGAAACAGCAGAGTTTATAAATAAAACAAGAGGCATGTCACACAGCTGTGATATACTTTAAGATATGTGTGCTGTCAGTCTGCTTAAATCTCAACAGCTGAGATGACAGTAGGTCTGTGGATTTCTTTAGCTCTTTCCTTTTGTCTCTTTGCTTTCTTTATCTGACCAAAATCAGTCTGTTAATCATATGGGTTGCTTTCAAGATACATTTGCTTGCAATAACCATAACACAAAGACATTCTCATCAAACCAAGATGTGACAAATAGAAAGATGAAAAGCAACTGAAAATGGACAGAGCTTGGACCAACAACAAAAAAATTAGCAAAGGTCTGTCAGGTCAGCAGCTGACAGGCATTGTCATGGAAATTAAGTGGTGAACAAAATGTGTCAGAAATTCACATGAAAGACACAAAACACAAACCAAAGATTGTGTAAATGATACTTACCACTTCCTATCAGGAGCAAAAATTCTGAGGAGAGTTTAAAGGTCACACACCTTCATGGGATAATCACTTCGGAATGACAGGCCTGAGTAAAACCTCTCAGTGCCTCTTTAACTGGAAAATGTGTGGAACATACGAGAGGAAGCACAGCCGAAATGGGAAAAGCAAGTGAAAGTCAAATATGTGGAGCTAATTGTGGTGCCAGAGAGAGGAATAGTACTCTTCACTCCACAAGCTCTGGAAGAGCCATTAAAAAAAGAGCTGATGGAATAGAGGTAGAAGGGCAAGGAAGGAGAGAGATTTAAACGAATACATGCAGATAGAGGTAAGAGTTAGCAAGTCTATTTCCTCAGACTAAAACTGCCTTTCATCACCCTCCACCCACTAAACTCTCTCCCAGTGTCCCCCATCATGAGTCATCAATCTCTCTGGCAATCACAGCTCAGTAGCCCAACTGATTAAAATCAACTCTCAGCTGAAATGGAAAGAATTTGACTAAAAGCCAAATTGAAAACCAAGCATAATGCATTTTTGATGTCTATCTTAGCTGTTTCCTTAATCAGTATTTTTGTTTTGTTTTTCAGTAAAATATCTAAACATCCTTAAAAGCAAAATTATGATATTACAAGGAGTAATTTACCCAACAAAAGAATATTAGTTCATAATTTTACCCTCATGTCATTCCAAACCCATATTACTTTTTTTTTTTCATCAGTGGAACACAAAAGGAGATGTTAGCAGAATTTTCACTTTCATTGTATGGATACAAAGATGCAGTAAATGTGAATGGTGACGGAGGCTAACATTCTGCCTAACATCTCCTTTTTGTGTTTCACTGCAGAGAGAAAGTCATATGGTTTTGGAATGACATGAGGGTGTAACTAGTAGCACCAAATAAACAAGCAAAAAAAAATTAAAATAAAATAATTCTAGAGCAAATAGTTTTCCTAAAAATTTGATGTCCACATATGTGGACTACAGGACTAAGTTGTGAAATTGTTTATTGTGTTTTCAGGAGTGTTGATTGTTCATGTTTTTGAGACGTTACACACATTACATTAGAAATTTGCATAATTAATTCTGATTCAAATTAATGGCCAGCCCAGAAGCACAGCCAACCATGTAAAAGTAAAATTATACATTATAAATTCTGAATCTTTGACTGATTACCATTGTCCCAAGTCTGCCAAACGTGTTGAGTGGTCCAAACATCATCTGCAACTTTTGGTCAGATTTTAGGAGTGAATGCACTTAGCTACATAGAGAGCTACATGATGCTCGCTTGCTCCCTATTTAGTGAATGACTTAACCTCCAGTGTGCTGTTTGTCTGCACTGGTCTCAGAACAGTTCGAAATGCACCTTATTTTTATCCAAACTCAATATAAATCCTCTGAAAGCAACATTTTTCAGCTTTTGAATGAACCCATTAATTCTCAATGTGATAATGCACAGTAAAAATAGGATTTCAAAGGAAAAAATGCGCTGAATTACACATTTGTGTACGTTGTGTTTAGTAGCGTGGCGTTTTGCGACAAAATTTTAAGATTTAAAAAATGGCATATCGGATGAAACTAGAGACTCTAATCTTTTGACTCAAACAGGTTTCAATGTAAAAATGAAATTAGGTTTCTTATCAGATGTAGTTTTGTTACCGTTTCTCCCAAAGACAAACTTTGCTGTGGTCGGCGCAATGTTGTTTGTAACATGAACCCTTTATTGACAGCACAGAGTCTCTTGAACTGAGATCAGTCGGTTTAAATGAATTTAAATTATGCGTTGCGTATAGCAAAGCCAAAATACAACGTCTGTGCATGTGTACGCGGGGTCGCACGTGGTTAAACCGCTTGAGTATGGATTATTTTATGCTGCCTTTATGTGCTTTTTGGAGCTTCAAAATTTTGATCACCATTTACTTGCATTAAATGGACTGACAGAGCTGAGATATTCTTCTAAAAATCTTAATTTGTGTTCTGCAGAAGAAAGAAAATCATACACATCTGGGATGGCATGAGGCTTGAGTAAATGATGAGATAATTTTCATTTTTGGGTGAACTATTCCTTTAAGCCTGCTCCTTTATCACAAACCTGTTCACATAAAAATACCACAGGCACACATATATGACTATCCAAGCAGCATTCTAGTTCGACATTATCTCTAAATGTTTAAGAAGTGGGATACTATGCTAAGACGTGGAGCTGTAAAAATTCCACAGCTGCCTGCCCGACTCTGTAATGTAATTATACGTTAGCTTGGCACAAGGCAACCTGCTCTGAATGCCTCCATGAATGATAGCTTTTTATGTGCATTTAAATTGTGGCTGGTCAGATGATGTGAGGTGGAGCACATAAATAAATAGCTGTTTTCTTCCAACATTGAAACTGATGGTTGCATATTTCCACTAATTTGCATTTTGCGTATTATTAGGTGTTTTTTGTATGATCACAGTAGAGCTGGGTGATACCAAAGTCTTTCTAGCAAGTCAGCACACTGTCGGCCATCTTTGGAATGCTTTGGAATGGAGACTATTTCCAGTCATGCCAGTGCAGCTTGTATCTACTTGAATGGAGAAAGACCAAAATCTAAAAAAAACGGTTGGTCAAGATTACGATCAAAGAACATATTTCAAATCAGCAATAAAATCTGACAATACTGGTATCATAAATTGTGATTCTTTACCTCATATTACGCAAAAAAACAAAATTTTCACTGCTTGTATATCTAATATAATAGAGTTGATTGACAGGTGATCTAAAAGGTGACTGGCTCTTCTAACTGTAAGACGTGACTTCCTTTCTATATCCGTTGACTGCTGGCGCACAGAGCTCCTTGGTTGAGAGTTCCAATTTCTCTCATTCATTTTAATAGAAGTGGCCCATCTCTGCTAAAAATCTCTGGCGATACATACTGAATAGTCATGATATATTTGTGATTATTTTGCTGCCGATGTAAAGTTTAAGCAATTTCGTGCACATTGCAATGATTTTGATGCACTTTTTGTTTGGCAAATATGACTGGCATTAGACTTTCGCAATTATTCATTATAAGAGTGTTAGACCAGAAGCAAAAAACGGCATAACACTTATTCAACTGGGTTAATTTCTGTGAATCAGTTCAAACTGTCCGTTTCAATGAATCGACTTAATGATCAAAATCAATGAATCAAAAATGGTCACAGAAGTCTCTGCATGACTTTGTTTTCATATAGTATATTAAAATATAGTAAAATATATAAAGGCAAATATTACTGTTTATTGCAATGTATTGATATAGTTAAATATCCATCTTCCCTATGTTCATTTTATGAAAAACAGAGTGGAAAATATGCCTTGATTATTTTTAACTAGATTTTATATGTTTTTCAGTTCTCATATTAAACATTTTGAATCTACTTAGCAACAATGGCAACACTGAAATTATGTGTCTTTTGAAAACAAAAATCACAATTTTGAAGCCATTTAAGTGCAAAGTATTTCAGTATTTTTTGCTGTTATATCTCACAGCTCACAGTAGAATTTTTCTTTATTGTATTTGTCTGTACTTTCACCAGAGATGTACTATAGGATTCTGTAATAATTCCTTGTATTAAAAAAAAAAAAAAAAAATTGCTGCTTTAATAAATTCTTTCCATTCGAGTTCCTGTGTACACGTTACATGTTCCATACCACAACATCGCTAATTGACGTTATTAATCAGTAGGTGCCTCCCAAGAGGGAAGAAACTTGAGGATTTGAGAGAAAGGAAGAGGAAAACAGAGAGAGCAGTTTCGACACTTAATGAATGAAACAGCTTGACCTAGTACTTCACAAATGCACTCTATTCTTGTTTAAGAGGGAAAATTATTGGTCACCGACATATAGACATCTTTGACTAAGCACAGGGAGCACAAAAAACTCCCACATTTTCTAAAAGGGGCAAAGAGAAAACAACATTCACACAGTAAAAGGCTTTACAAACTGGATTGTGAAATTTGAGATTGGGAAGGAAAAGTAATCAACAGAAAAACCTTTTTGGATGGTGGCGGGATAAAGGATGGTTAGATACTCATGTATGAAAATCAGTCCTCCTCTTAAATACACTCACTCTCATTTAGGAGAAAGAAAGAGATGAAGAGAGAAAAACAAGAGAAGAAAAATAGAATATGATGCGAAAATGGCTCCATCACATGTTAAAGTCATCCCTTTTCTGCAGTGTTTTTTGGGTCAATGGGCTCCGACTTCATACACACATTTTATAAGTACACGTGAGTGCCATGTCTCCTGCACAACATCAAGCCTGCTAAATCAACGTGATCTCATGAGAATTAACCAGTTATTTACATTTAATTTATAATCAGTGAGATTAGTTAAATGTCATCACATTTATTTAAAGCAGTTAACATTATAATATGACATTTTAATGGTTTCATTCAGTTGTGTGTGATTTCTGCTGCCCTGTAGAACGTTTTAAAGGACTACATCACTTTAACCAAGACTAAACTTTAGTGTTAAAATGAATAAAAACTCTGTAATCGTTTCATCGTTTAATTATTTATTAAACATTTAATTTAATTTTTGTTTGCCATGGGACACAAAAGGAGTTTTCAGAATATGCTAAAAAGCTAAATAAACCACAAAAAACACCATAAAACAACACTAAAGTCGCTGTCCTTTTCTGCATATCGCGGCGCCTTTTTGTGGCCCGTTCTGCATAACGCGGCAGCCCATTTCGGCTTATCGCGGCCCATTCGGCCCCA
The DNA here is from genome assembly GCF_019703515.2 of Myxocyprinus asiaticus. Lineage (NCBI taxonomy): Eukaryota > Metazoa > Chordata > Actinopteri > Cypriniformes > Catostomidae > Myxocyprinus > Myxocyprinus asiaticus. The sequence continues at coordinate 13,082,214 of NC_059378.1, forward strand.
TTTCGCGGCCGGCCCTTTGGGAAAAGTCCCGATTCTCCCAATGGCCAGTCCGCCCCTGGTCCCGTGACTGTTTGCGACATGCCGTATTCTGTGATGTATATGTTTGAATGAGGTATGACAGTGCCGTTTTGGAGTGCATCAGGAGAAGATTTACAGCGATTAATAATTTAAATTCTACTTTCCACCTCACACAATGCTATTGTATTCCATCAGGGAGCACATCGGATGCAGCGCATCACCCTTTGGACTACTTTTGTACTGAATTTTGCCATTTTTCTAAATAAATTATTGTGATTACATTTTTCTGGCAGTTACATGTTTTATATGCTTAATAAATGGTTATGGTTAGGTTTAGGAGTAAGTGTGGGATTAGTGGCAATAAAATATATATAAATTAGTATATTGTAACAAAAATTATTGCTACCGTATATTAATCTACTTGTTACATGTTTTTATATTGTTGAAATGTGGTTATGTTTAGAGGTTGGGGTAGGGTTAAGAGATCTAAAATATCTATAAAACAGTAAAAATGTACAAATATATTTATAATCGATTGCTGTATTCAAATATACCGTATTTGTAATGGATTCGTCAATATTTTAGTTTCTAAAGCTGTAAATACGTAAAAATGTATAATGCTTTCAAACGTCCATATTGTCCGTTTTAGTGTCTATTCAAACGTACAAACATGTACGTTTAAATGCTACAAATATTAACGAACAAAGAGCTACGTATATTAATGAGATCAGGCTGGCTAAATAGACTAAACTAGCACATTGAGACACAGCAATCTGTTGGCATTTAAATGTGTGTGTTTTCAATGTTAAAATAATTTATTCCTATCTCAGCTTCATTTGTAGGTTGATGTCCCCGAAAAGTTTCAAGACTGCAGCACTATCAAAACATTGCACTTTACCTCTACTGGATGACTGCTAATGTGTAAAAGCTACATTGTGTTAGATTCCATAAAATCCATTGGTCCTGGGGTGATTAATCCATTATTGCAGAATGCTGCTTCAAATTGATCAACCACCAATAAGTGCTGACTGTCTTGTTAAGCATGACTTCCATTTTAAAATGACAAGCTTTATTTAGGCATGACATTTTGAGAATTCCACTGTGATTGTGTTAGTAGATTGGTTCAAGCGGCAGAACTGGGCTCAGTCCCAACATTGAGCTGCCGCTGGGACAGCTCAAAGCTCAATATATTCGCCCCCGCAACAACTTATGAAGACTGTGCTGGTGTGACTATAAGCCATGCATGAACTGAAGTCATTAAAATTCCAATGCACGGTCTGAAAATTCCCTTATTTCATAATAGACTCTGGCATTGAATTAATCCATGCTAGAAATTCAATTAATCTTTTTCAAATTTGCAGAGTGGAATTTCAAATAAGTTCAACAAAACTTTGATTCGTTTTGACTGTCATTAACTGTCATTTTATTTGGTTCATATTTTCCATTCTGTGGCTTCCTCCAAGATATAATTGTAACCTTCAAGAATTCCAAAAAGAGGAGCAAATGCAGGGTACAGTCATTACTGTGTGTTTAACTTGCCCATCACAGAACCTCAATTTAGGTCCCAAAAGGCACATCACAAGACACAAACACTGGCAAGGTTTATTTGGTTATCTACTTTAGCTGCCAATCAAATGAACTGAGCAGAATGTTTAAGCAACGAAGATGCAATGTGTATGTTAGTGTCACCAGTCAGCCTGGGGCGACAGATGTACTGGAGAAGACTTAAGCTTTTGATTAGACAGGATGACAGAATGAGACAATGAGAAACAGTTTGAGGTCGTGACCTTTATATTTCCAGTCTCTAAAAAGGGATTGACGAGTTCTTTTCTTCTCTCTCAACATTTCTTTTCTCTTCAAAATGTTTTTCTTTCCCTCTTATTCAGTGTGCAAATTCAGTCATTCAGTAATTTTCAGGGCAAATGTCTTATTGCACCGCTAGCACACTGTCAACTATCTTAAAGACATTTTAAACAAAACATTTTAGAGTGATACATTTGTGATGTGTAATAATATCAAAATTAAACAGTAATAGGACTTATAGAGCAGCCTACTGTGTATTGCTATGTTTACTCTGCAGACGGATGCCACTTCTGTTCATGAGCTTGTTATCTGATTTTTGTGGTTACTGAAACATTGTTTGAAAATGCTGTAAAAAGGTATATACAGTATATATATACTGTACTCAGGGGTTAAATTGGGCTGGAATGGCGTTCTGGCACCTCTGATTCAAAGAAGAAAAAAAAGTCAGCTGGTTTGTCAATCCATTCCATTTTTTGTATGTACTGGTCCAGTATTTGTTTGATCCATTTAATATATTTTGTTTGCTTCCATTTAGCCAATATCCACAGATTTCCTGACTAACCACTTGACAGTAGGGTTGGGCGAAAGCAATTATTTTCTTTTCGATCTGATACCAATAATTTCAAGTCCAATATTGTCGATACCGATACCAACACTGATACTTCTATACTTCTAACATACACTAATGTGAGTGAAAACACTGGAGACTGGAGAAGAAAACAGGCATCTGTTATGAATCCTGGAACACTTTCACATTCAGGAAAAAGATGGATACTTGCTTAAAACTTTTTATTTTTTATTTTATTTGTATTTATTTTGTTGAATTTATTTTCTTTTTCTAGCAAATATACAGTTGAGTCCACTAGTGAAAATGCATCTACTGTATTTTGAACTCTTTTATAATTTAATACAAATATTTTCATTACACAGTACATTATCAGTACAAAAATTATGTAAAAGTTTGAAACATTTTCAAATTCAGAATTTATAAAAATTATAAAAGGGGGGGCTAGGGTAGCTCAGCAAGTAAAGACGCTGACTACCACACCTGGAGTTGCAAGTTCGAATCCAGGGCATGCTGAGTGACTCCAGTCAGGCTTCCTAAGCAATTGGCCCAGTTGCTAGGGCAGGTAGAGTCACATTGAGTTAACCTCCTCATGGTTGCTATAATGTGGTTCTTGCTCTCAGTGGGGCGTGTGGTGAGTTGTGCATGGATGCTGCGGAGAATAGCATGAAGCCTCCACACGCACTAGGTGTCCGTGGTAACACGCTCAACAAGCCACGTGATAAGATGCATGGATTGACGGTCTCAGACACAGAGGCAACTGAGATTTGTCCTCCACCACCCAGATTGAGGCAAGTCACTATGCCACCACAAGGACTTTGGCGCATTGGGAATTGGGCATTCCAAATTGGGGAGAAAAAAAAAAAAAAGAAATTATAAAAAAATTAAAAAATCCCAATTTAACCCTAGACTATACTTATATGTTAAAGAATGGGCCTTAATTACTGTAGCAGGATTAAAATTCATACCCAGCTCTTATTGTCTCTTTTATTGTCACAGAAGACTGCACATATAAATCTAGTTTTCCAAGTGAATGCTGAAACCACCGGGAGAGATATTGGACAAAGGTCAGCGGGGATGTGACTCAAGCCTTCTCACGGAAAGTACTGCATCAGCATGCAAAAGAACTGCTTTCTCAAGCTGACAGTATTCAGCACAGAAGAATGTACCTTTGAATGAGAACAGGCTGCCAACAGGAGTATGGGATGCTTAAGCATTATAAATGCTTCAACACAGTACATTTTGCCATTAGACCGGCAGGGGTGTCCCCTCAAGCGTTTCAGCATCCCACCTGGTCCCCATCAAGCGTTTCTCCACTGCATTACGGGAAACGATGCCTTTAATACAGGACGTTTCAACATTTGGCATTTCAATAGCATACATTTAGTTTTAATTTCACCCACAATATGGGACGTCCCAGCTAATACAGGACAGTTGGCAACCTTTCTCTAAAATATGAAAAAAAGATTATCTGTTCATATCAAAATATGTTCATACCCTAAAATAACTATTTTAGCTGCCCCCAAACTCCTTTTGCCCAACTCCTACAGACTGTTACTTTTCTATTTATAATTTTATGATATTAATGCCATTATCACACTACTCAGAATAGACAAACATTCTAACATGCTGATTTATTTATATAATATGGGTTTTTCAGGGAGCCTTTTAACAGACAAATAAACAAACAAACAATTAAACCAAAACCACATCAGCACCACCAAATGTTGGAGAAGAGTTCTAAATTTAGAACCTAGATCTTAGATGGTTCATAAATGAAAATTTTGCCACACAAGTTTGCTTTGGCTTTCTACTCACTTTTTAAACCTTTGTTCGGTTAGTAGGTGTACACATACAGAACACTTGTTTTTCTTATCAGCATTGCCATTTGTAGCACAGCTGAACAATTGTCTATTAAACCTTCTCCAATACAAAACAGGTTTCCTGCTGTAATTAAAGACCTATTGCCTTGAAAGCAGCCCGGACAATAGACAAGTCAAGTAATCCTGAGCACAGAATTGAGTAGGTGTGGTAAATTCTATTCACAATCTATTGTGGCTGACAGAGTTTCCTGGTACATACCTTTTAAATGTAACATATGATGCTTTCACACACACACACACACACACACAAAATCAATCAGCAAATATTACCTCTATTGACAAGTGTCAGCAAAAGCCAAAATATCATTGATCTTTACCAACCAAATGCAGCATAAAAACCCTTTTCTTCCTCAGGGAAAACATGGGTTGCCTTTATGAATATTTTATTTAATGATATTACATCTTATGCTTTAAACAGTAACATAAAAGGGGGAAAGGCTATTTGGGAAATAATCTGGTAGATCTAATCTCTTATGGGTGAAATTTATGAGACAGCTGTCTGTATTCATGTGTCTCAGGGTATGCAAAGCTCAAAGTATACTTTGATTTTGTCACAAAAGCCTAGCGTCTGCGTAATGCTAGCCTTTCCAAGTATACTTCATGTGACTGTGCGCACATACACAGGCGGTTGGCACATGCATGCTACGCAGTGTTGGGGAGTAACAGAATACGTGTAACGGGATTACATATTTAAAATACAAAATATAAGTAACTGTATTCCACTACAGTTTCAATTTAAATAATTGGTAATTAGAATAAAGTTACATTCAAAAAGTATTTTGATTACTGAAGAGATTACTTTGCATTTTATTGTCATTTGTTTCATTTAATATTTAGTCCTTACAGAAGAAAAACATTTATACATATAAATGATGCAATCCAAAGTGCATTTGAACAGCGGTGAAACACTTTCTTATGATGTGTTACATTCATACGAGCAGACAGAGAAGTAAGTTTGAAGTAAGTTTGGAGCAGAAGAAATAGAAATAAACCTTGTGTAAATTGTCAGCTTTACGCTAAGCTAAAATGCTATTTCTAGCCATTTTACATGCACGTTACCAGGCACAATCAATTTATTTTATTTTTTTATCAAGAAAATTCACGTTGGATCATAATTTCATGTTTTTCTAGTAAGACCTTTGATATTAGGGCAAAAGTGTTATTCTTGATAATAATTTTTGTATTGTTTTCCTGTAAAAATATCTAAAAATCCTTTAAACAAGATCAGTTTGATTTATCTTGTTTTAGAAACAACACTGCATAAGATATTTAGGTTTTTCAGAGAATGTATTTTTAACATGTGTATTTTGTCTTACTGTACTGGCAGAGTTTTTATAGTCAAAACAAGTGAAAAAATCTACCAGTGCTGAAGAAGTAATCCAAAGTATTTAGAATATGTTACTGACCTTGAATAATCTAACGGAATACGTTACAAATTACATTTTACAGCATGTATTCTGTAATCTGTAGTGGAATACATTTCAAAAGTAACCCTCCCAACCCTGATGCTACGACTGCTACGAGATACTGGACTGTTTCTCTTCAGGAGCTTAGACCCATAAAGATGTCTTTATAGTCCTGCAGACTCGAGTTATACAAATGCAGGTATCTCCTGACCTCCTCACACACGCAGACAACCAAAGTATACTTTAGCCTTGAAAATATCAGGATCAGGATGCACCCTTTAGTCACCATGAAACCCAAAACTGACCCTTAGAAATAATTTCTATTCATTTAAAGATACTTCAAGAATATCTATAAATGAGAGAAAATGCTGTTCCAGGGTAAATTTTGAGTTTCATGGTGACTAAATTTTCAATTGTAAATCTATAATAAAGTGATAAATAATGGCAGTACTTCTCAAGCAGTTCACTGTACTGTTTCTATGGTTACTCCTCATGTGAACATGATTTCTGTTTGTGAGTATCTATTGCAATCTGACTAACTTGTTATATAAAGATAAAAATACACTAGCACCAATTCAAGCAATATTAAACATTTCCCAAAGTCTAATCGGGAGTCAGTGTAATGACTCCGACGGACACATCACAAAGGTTCTGCCCTTCCAACCAGTGTTTATACTGGTTTATGCTGTATTAATGGTAAGTGTGTTAGTCGTGATTAAGAAAAATGAAAATTTTAAACTTTTTTAATTAATCACATGCATTAACGCATTTATTTTGACAGCTCTATTATACAGTACATATATCCTTGGGGTGGGGGGGGGGGGTTCAAGCCTTATGGGGGGTAGTGTTGCCACGGTGTACAGTGTTACTGGTTTTACTTGGTACAAGGGACAACACCGGTGTGTTATTTTATAACAGGTAGAAGCAGGAAACATTCTGAATGGAACTTCCAATATCAGTACAATAGCCTAACGAATAGAATAGCCTTGAATAAAGAATAGTTGCCTAATGAAGAGTTTGCGACCCATGATAAATTAACCTAAATAACGCACTGAAAGCCAGAAGTTTTTTACCAACGAATCAAATTACACAGGCAGCAAAGTACACACACTGACAGAAGATGTTTAATTGCAGGAAGTGAATATAATGTGCATGGTGGGTAACTGTAAGACATCTCGGATTCGGAATGACACAAGAAATGCTGTTAGACACACAGACACGTGCTAAAAGAAACACAATTTATTATATTTTTAAGAACAGATGACAGATGACAGAACATATGAGCATGTCTGACATGCTGTTTGTTGGGAGGCGTGCAGTCTCATGGAACACGCGTATGTAAAGGGTTCTTCTCACTCTTTCTTTGTTTCAGTCTTCTGAATTGTTTTGCAAGAATAGTATTGTCTATGAGAATGCTACAAATGACCTCTCAGCTCAGGAGGTGCTTTGAGTTCAGTTCGCTTTATTTCCACAGAGCAGTTCGTTGTGAGCGCAACTCTGCAGGGTCACTTTCTATATAGCCTATACATCTGTGATTATATCATAAAATAATACAAAACACGTTCACCTCGAACCATGATTTATATTTCAGTGATTATCATCATCATTATAATTATTATGTTTACATTTATAATTGTTTTTCGATCTTAATTTGTATTAGTAATTTTCTGCCTGTTGTCATAGACAGATACTTGCGTGACGGTAAATGGAAAGGTGGTTTTATATATATATATTATATATTGGATATTGTGATATATTTTGTTTTATAAAAAAAAATTGTGAACATATTTCTTGCATATCGCCCACCCCTAAGAGGGAACAAAACAAATTTATTCACACACATTCAAAGTCACTATCTTTCGAAGCAGCTAAACTGGTTCCAGCAATGAAAAGTAATAAAACACCAACATTAAACCCACAATAAGTGACGTATTTGCCCGGACAACAAAATACACTACCGGTAGCCCATGATGGAGAGAATGTACAGATGAAGTAGGTTTGTTGCCAAAGAGATGTTGCCCTTCACAACTGTTGAAAATCCAACTTTCAAAAAGTTGAAAAACACACATTTTAATTGAACTTAATTTTTTTCCCATTTCATTTGAATTTTTAGTTAAAATAAATAAAAAATTAAGTTCAAATTTGAAATCAAGCTGCCTTGCGTTACAGTGTAGGCTATTGCTTAACAAAAATTACCCCATAGTACCACTTAGCGTCCAACCAGTGGTAATACCGGTGTTAGTCGGTTTGAACGTGAACACCGCACCGGTGTGAAAATTATGATATCCTGGCAAGTCTAATGGGAAGTAAGACCCCCCATACCACCCATTATTTGCACCCATCCTTCACACAAGTCTGCACACATACAATTCGGTTCCAAGTACATGCTCTACTTAAACCTATTCTTTAAGTATTTGTAATGGTGTTATAACTGATCTTCACATGAATGTCCATGCTGAAATAACAAATGGTCTGATCAGAGCTGTTGTGAATGTAAAAGTGGAGTAAAACTCCAGACAATACAGGAAACAATTGAAACTGCACTGAGAAGAGAGAGAGAGAGAGAAATTTTGGAAATCAGCAATCCACTTACTGACAGCAAAGTGTAAAGTTCACAATGCTTGTGTCAGCCCATCTGCCAGTTATGCATCAGAGAGTTTAAGAAGAGACCACAGAGACCACCTTCTTTGTGCCTGCTCTGTCTTTATTGCTGTTCTTATTTCACTCTTTCATTCTGTCACTGTCATTCTCCTTCCATGTTTATAGATGTGGAGGAAAACACAGATTTTTCAAAGTGTCACAATATTTAACTAACAATACTATATTGATATTCTAATGCTGATGATAATCTATTTTTTTAGTTAAAATTTTCACATTTATATTTTCAGGGAAAAAAAGAGATTGAGCATCACTTAGAATAAGTGTGTGAGAAAACGACACATACTGTACTGCAGCATTAAGTCAGCTAATTCTAACATGTTTCATTTGTAATGATGTCCCTATAGATCCTCTGTACGTAATGATAAATATTCTGGAACCAAGATATGCTATTCTCTCGTGCTGATTTTTTTTTTTACTGGCACTGATGTTCCTATGCATAAAGCTACTTCTATGGCTGAACAATGAAGTAAAAAATATAAAAATAAAAGCACCAAAGTACAATAAAGATGATGAGAAACAAGAGAATAAAACAGTTTTGAATAGCAATACACTAAACATTATGAACCGCAAAATGACCGTATTGTGAGACAGATATCGATATAATATCCAGACTGATCTCACTGTGAAATCGGAAACAGTAGGTTGACTTTTCTTAGCTAAAATCGATCTGTGCTTACCGAAATTTGAAACACTGATCCCACTGGCCAAATTTGTAAGTGTTGTTGGGCTTATGGGCACAAGAGCTCCATTATCAGGGTGAAATGTCCGGAAAAGCGTGCCAAAAGCTAATTGTGAAGCAAGCTGTTTTCAGCTGTACAGGATGTAATCCAGTGAAGAGGAATGCATATTTTATAAACTGTAATCCCCAACCCCAAACCTAAACCTTACCATCAGTGGAGAAAAATGTAATGTTAGAGGGAAAAATGCAACCTCCGAATCACGTTCATCACTGATTATGTGAACGCGATTACTTCCTGGGTTCAACCTAGGATCCGAACCCTGGCTTCCAGTCGCACAACAAGGGAAGGTAAACACGATCGAGCCAGTGCAAACATTTCTGATAGTAGATGCCACTTGTCAGTGAGTCTGATCCTATTGGGAACTGAAATTTTCGGAAACAACATCCCGTGTGACCCACACTGAAAAAAATTATTCACTGGCTCAACAACAACAACGTATTAAGATAAATAGATTTTTCTCAAAAAATTGCATATTTCCGACATTTTTAAATTTACTTAAAATGCATTAATGTGTGCACCACAAAAATGTAAGTAATATCATGAACTCAAAGTGATGCAAACATTGAATGAATAATTATGAGATGTGTCAACTGTCAGTTAAAATTAAGTGAACCTTACTTAAAATTTTACATATTTTACTACAAACCACGTGATATGCAAGAACGATCAAGAACATCATTTTGAGAAGCTCGGTGAGGATGGCGGAATCTTTTTCAGGTAAGCTGTCTTAAATAAATTATATAAAATATTGGAATTTGTCTTTTGAACAAGAGTGTTTTATAAGTGTGAATATCGAGTTTGCATGTGTAAGTATTACATAAGTGCAGCAAATCTGCATGTGCTTTTGAGTGTTTCTGTGCATCGTGTTTGTGTTTAATAATGTACATATGCAAGAAAATTTCATGTGTACATCCATCGACTCTGCAAGTACATTTGAGTTTTTCTTAAGTGTAGGGTATGTGCATGCACCATGTTGGCACATAAGCCTGAGTATTTAACAGTTGCATATGTGCATCCATCGAGTTACATGGATGCGTATTTTTTAATTATATGGGCATCGAGTTTCACATAGGCAAAGGAATTTTCCTAACTCCACAGTTTTTCTTAAGTATAGGCTATGTGCATGCTCCGTGTATTTCACAAGTATATGATCATTCATTGAGTGACAATAATGCACAAGTATTTTGTAAGTATATGTGTATCCACGGGATTGCTGGCATGCTTGTGAATCTGTGCATTAAGTTTCTTGTTTTTGCGAGCCATTTTCCCATATGCGTGAGTAGGCAAGACGGTTAGTTGTCACTTTTTACTTAAGTGAATATTTTTCAGATATACTGTATATTTAATTTTACAGTTACCTGTTAATTGTGTTCAGACATTGTCAGCTAATTGGACAGTTTGTCTGCTTTGAAAATAGTGGAAGAACATGGCAGTTCTGATAGTGTTTCCACCTCCACTGAAAAGTTCTGCAATATGAAGCTTTTAATAAGACTTGTAATTGCTCTGGGATTATTTTTTTCTTTCTGCTTTTAGTGCCCGTTGATTTGGATGGACATTGGTTGCACACTGTTAGGATGTGCTCAACTGTGCCATATTAAAAGGAATATTCTGAGTTAAATACAAGTTAGGCTCAACTGACAGCATTTTTGGCATAATGTTGATTACAATGTCACAAATGCTGTCAACCGAGCCTAACATGTACAGAATCAAACATTCAAGGGATGTTCATGAGAAAATGTTTTGTGTTCTTAATGTTGGAGATGCATTAATCAGGAGGGTGGCAGTGGAATAAAACAAGTGAATTTTGTGAAATGTACTTTTTTTAAATACTGTAATCTGTGGTCATTTATCTTTGAGACATTTCCCATACTGCACATTGCTATACTTTTAAAAATAAAGAACACGTTAATGTTTTGATCGTCTTTGTGGTGTCTTTATACTTTGTTCTGGATGATTGCAAAGAGAAGACCAGAATATTTGTAGGTTTTAAAAAATATCAATCTAATTTTATGTTGGTTCAGCATAATGAATGAACTGTGGTAATGTAAATAATCTGTATTTTAAAAGCTTAAAATGCAATTATTTGTTTAATCATATTGGTGCGACATACTTTAAGTAAATAAGTTGAATGAACGCATATGTATAGGCTTTGTAGTTAAGTTTAGCATAAATATTACTTTGAAACAACTTGCCATTTTTTGTTAAATCTTTTGGTGTGACTTAATATTGTAAGTAAAGGAAGTTGAATGATCTCATACATTTAAAGATATTTAACAAAGGTTTTCCAGTTAAGTTGACTTAAAATGACCTTAAGTTAAATTTGCTTAAAAGCGTGATTCAAAAATGCTACATGTATATTAACATGTAAACCCAACTCATCCTTTTTTCAGTGCACTGAAATCCAGTTTCACAAAAACAGATGTAATATATCAGAGAGAGTGTGAGAGAGAGACAGAGGGACAGGAGGGAATTAAAGAGAGAACAAGCTTGCAATAGGAGCCAACTTGTCTTCCGTCTGTCTTGAGAACAAAGACTCATCAGCGGCCTGGTCTGGAAGGCAGACACACTCTTCCTCTTTTGTTTTATTTTCTGAGTGTGGATTGCATCCCTAGCTCTTTTGAACTTCATGTGTTAAGTGTGCGTGCATGCGTCTGTGTCAGAAAGCTTGGGAATGATTTAATCATAAGGGACAGCAGGAACAGAGAAACGTGACCCCATTCAGACATCTTCCCTCAAACAATGACCGACCAGCAGCCCCTCCCAATCTGTTTTTCTCCCTCACTGGCCTGATGAAAAACAACGGAGAAGTGTAATTTGCTGTGAATGCAATCATTTCTTCATTGAGAGGCTATTAAAACTGTCTTCCTCACTTCTGATCAACTTATAGAAAAGGGTGCACAGTGCCAGCCTGTCAGACATGGTGCTATTATTGACTTCAAATGAGGCCCTCGTGAGGATTTCAAAGTGAAATGCATTATTATTTGAAACAATCGAAGAATAAAACTTTCCAGCTTTCATCTTCTTAGACGTTTATATGTGGGGTTGACATTGATGTTAGCTAATGAGCTGCATCCTGGCGACAACAGTGGAATGAATATTTTGGTGACATAAATCAACAAATGCAATAAGTTAACAGCAAATTTGGAATTCCAAAAGCACCAAAGTCGTTCACCATAAAAATGAAAATTCTGTCAATATTTACTCACCCTCATGTCATTCCAAACCCGGACTTACCTTCTTTCAGAGAACACAAAATGAGAAGTTTGCTCTTTTCCATGCAATTACAATCAGTGCTGGGGAAGCTACTTTGAAACTGTAGCTTTCCAGTCTACATGCTACTTATTACTTAATGTAGTTAAACTACAATTAAGCTATTCTTTTAAGTAGTTAGCTGCACTACAAGCTACTAACAAAAAGTAGCTAAGCTTTTTAAAGAAGAAAATATTTTTAGATCAGATGATATCATTTAACTCTGCAAACAGTTCTTATTTTAGAATTCAATAATATCCCCTGATAATTATATTTAATTAGGGTGATATTTCTTTTCTCTAATTAACCATGGTTTTACTACAATAACCATAGTTTAACCAAGGCATTTGTAGTAAAACCATATTAACAATAACATCAACCACTGTTACAGTCAAGGTAACTACAATATTACTATAGTAAAACCATGGTTACTATATTGATACTACAGTATTAGTTAAACCATGGTTACCACCAAAAAACCATGGTTATTACAGTCATGCTTACTATAATATTACCAAACCATGGTTAATTTTCAGAAGGGTTAACCTTAAATGCATGGGAATTTCACCAAACACTCTTACATATTTGGGTCTTTACATATCCTGAACGTATATCTATCTAAAATGGATCTACAAAATGCCAAGATAGTGTAACATTTTCAAAATATTTTTAAGACAATTAGAAAATAATTAAAAAAATATCTATTTTTGATATATTTTGATGTTTTATTTTTCATGTATCAAAGAGATAATGCAACAAATCAGGACAAATCTAGAACAGGATTCATTAATTTCACACTGAAATTGTGCAACTGGCACAAACACATATTGAGCTACACATAACACAATTTACACATAAGATGCACATAAGCTACACATAAGTATTTTCTCAGGCACTTATTGAGTCTAAATAGATGCTCAACTTTCATAATGTCAGTAGTATACCCAAATGACAATAATTATATCATAATGTTCATGTGTTACACTTGCTATAGTTTACTTCCATGTCGTTTCTTCATCAACTGAAACATCAACGCCACGTTAAGTAAGAAATAGCATGTATATTATGTATTTGTACACGCATATGGGATACAGATAATTCACCATTGTTGCACAGAAAGTCAACGTGATATAGTAGTCATTTGTATGAATATAGTACTAATTTATCTTGTAATAAACAAATTAATAGATATCCTGTTATAGTAAACTTATATAGAAATGAAATAATCATAAAAAATATATTTACTAATTTCACACAAAATTTTAATTTTGTAAAAAAGAATCTAAAATTTTTATTTTATTTTAAATGGCAGATAGCAGTTTCATCAAATTTTAGTAATTTATTTGCACATGAAGAAATTGTTAATATATTAAGGAGAAGGAAATAACAGTACACACAGTAGTCCGGCAACCATGGATGGCATGTCCACATTAGCAATCACATTTTCTCAAAAATACAGAATCAAACCAATTGTACATTCAGTGCACAGTGAATAAGCCATTTACTTATAGTGCACATGAAGCGCTTTTACATTGAAGCTGCACTCACGCGTTCATGCGGATCCAGCGCGAACAGCAATCTCCTGACAGTTTAATGGCCTGGATCGCCTGCTTGGATTGTCAAGGAGTAACCATCATGATTTGTCAATCAGAGGAACTTTTGATCCTGATACTGAAGTTTTGATTCTGGATGATGGAATACGTGCTTTAGAGGAAGGTATTACTGTAGATGAGCGCTCAACTGGAAGAAAACGCTGGATTTTCGTGAGGTTCGTGAATTACATCTGTTTAAACGAGATATCTGCATATTTGCAGATGGTATATAATTGAAGTTTTATTAATATTTGCCTTTTATCATTAGAAAAGTTACAGAGAACTGTTGAGGAGAGACTGTTAGAATATGTGCTTCAGAGGAAGATTTATGAGCGCTCCACAGGATGCTGGATCTGCTGAAGTTGTGTGAGGTTGGTTTATTACATCTGTTTAAACGAGATATGTGCATATTTGCAGATGGTATATGATATAAGTTTTATTGATATTTGCCTTTTTATCATTAGACAAGACAGTTAAAAGTTACAGGGAACTGTTGAGGAGAGAGAAGGAGAATGAAACAGGCGAGCACTTTAACATAATGAGCTTAAACGCATCTGCCGTGGCTCTGATATGTGGACCGTTTAAATGACACTGTGTTGCACACTGGTGTATTAATGTAGTAACGCGATGGCATGTAACAACAAAACGAACTGTGACTGGTCATTTACATGTCTCAGTCACTTCACATACAAACAGCCGATTCTCAGAGCCCTAAAGGAACAAATCGGCCAAACAGGAAAATGTATCGACTGATGCAATTATTAAAAAAATCTGAATATCGGCCTCGCTGATATATCAGTCGACCACTAATCATTACTTTCAGTTAACTACTCCCCAACTCAGATTACAATAAATGGGGACAGCTATCAAGATTAAAAAATGCAAAAGCACCATAAAAGTATCATAAACATGGTCCAAATAACCTATCCTCCAAGTCTTCAGAATCTCTCCTTTTGTGTTTCGTGGAAGAAAGAAAGTCATACAGCATCGGAATGACCAGTGTTGGGGAAGCTACTTTGAAACTGTAGTTTGACAAGCTACAAGCTACTCATAATTTTAAGTAGTTAAGCTACAGTCAAGCTACTCTTTTGAAAAAGTAGTTAGCTACACTACAAGTTACTATCAAAAAGTAGCTAGCTACATTGAAGCTACTTAATGAGGCACTATTTTTTTATGTTACTATCAAACCAATAATATTAATAACAAAATTTACACTATTGATGTTTAATTAAATATATTAAATGTATTTAATACATTTAATGAATAGTAACATTAATACAGTTAATAATGGCCATAAAATAAAAACAAAAAAGATCAGACGCCATTATAAAATATTTTTTATACTATACTTCACACTTTTCAGTCCTGCTGTGGCCAGGTGTAGCCTACTTCCCTAAAGATCACATTTTTATGACTCTCCTTGGGCTGGCATTTTTTGTTCTTGTCACATAATATTTAGTGTGGATAATATGTGAATAAAACTCAGGGCTTGTTTCTCCCCTCACCTGAGTTCATGCTTATTGTTTTTTCTGAATTTTTTGACATTGACATGCAAGTGCCAGCTTTACAGGTCACATACAGAGGTTGCTCTACAAATATATGTTCGCTTTGTTCAGGTCCAAAAAAAGTGGACAGATGGTCATCCTAGATCAGGGGTCGGGAACCTATGGGTCACGAGCCACAAGTGGCTCTTTGTTAAAAATCAATTGCCGTGTGTCTCACCATTCACCAACACATGATCGTTTAAAACTTTCTAGAGATAATTTTCCTGCAGAAAGTGTGGGTGCCATTGCAAAGCCTGAAGTCAATGACACTGTTTTGATTTCCTTTCTCCCAAATTTGTCCTACAGCCTACTCCTGGTGAACAAGTTTTGAAATGAACACCTGCCAAATGCTGATTTTTCATGCGGAGTATTTTGCTGATGTACCAGCCACTGTGGAGGGCGACCTGTTAGACTTCTCGGAGTGATATATTACAAGAAATTAGACACAAAGACGTGCATTTGATGAAACATGATTATATTTTGAAGAACAGATGAAAGAAAAGCCGCCAGTGCACGTCTGATTTGATATGTGTGCGCAGTAAGCTCCGCTGTTCACGGTGCAATAAAAGTGCTTCTCCTAGACATGCACATTCATAGAGTTCTGGGCCTCGTTTCCCAATAACTATTGATCTTAGCTGTTAAGAGCATTTTCTACGAGTGATTTTATGAACGTCGTTATTTTTTATGTGCACCCAGGGTGTGAAACTAGCACCCGCCACCCGAAAAATGCAACGAGGCTCAATCCAGTTTGCGAGCTCCTCGTCCAAATGTATTTCATGCGCGAGTAATTTTGCTCATCTACCCGCAACAGGTGGGCGACCTGTAAGACGTCTCGGAGTGACACATGACAAGAAATGCAAAAAGACGCGCTTGAAGAAACACACGTTATTATATTTTTAAGAACAGACAAAGAAAAGCAGACAATGCTCCTGTCTGATTCACAGTTTTTTCAGAGGCGTGCAACAGGCCCCTGTCTCGTGAGCAAGCACATGTAAAGAGTTATCACTCCATTCAACAGAAAACTGTTTGGAAGAATAATATAATCTATGAGAATGCTGCAGATGATCTCTGATCATCTCGTGAGTTTTGCTGTATTTCCACAGAGCAGTTCACTCTTACACATTGTGAACGCAACTCTGCAGGTTCAGTAATATATATCTTTCTATTAAAGAAACAAAGACAAAAGTGATTAAATCATAAAGTAATACAAGACATGTTCACCTTGAACCTCAGATTGAGTTTTCTTTTCTTTTCTTTAGGCAGCATTAACTGTATTACCAAAACGCAATACAAACACATTTGATAAGAACACACATTTGGCAGTATTTTTTGGGAACACAAGGGAATTTTTTAGGCTTATTTATTATGATGATTATTATAATTATCTTTACATTTATAATTATCACTAGTTCTTAATTTGCACCTGTTGTCGCATACTGATACTTGCCTGATGGCAAATGGGGTCATTGGAGACGGTAAATGTTTGGATTTGGGGAGGTGGTTATATATACGATTTTTTAATCACTTCATTATTTTAATTGGTTTTTCATTTCGTTTAAAGTGCAATTTGAATTTAGAAATGTCTTTTAAGTTTTTCGTGTTTCAATAAATTAATGTAATTTTTAAAGCAAAATCAATAAAGCAAAAATATCTGTGGTTGCTTGCTTTACATAACCATCAGACAATCTCTTCTTATCCAAGTGAGCTGTAATAAGCTCTCAGTAGATGATGGTAATTCACTATTTTTGTTTGTGATCTGTCGTTACAAAAGAAGAAGACGACGCTGCCTGATTCTGATCAGCAGACAGAAATATGCTGCCAGATGTGGGACATTTTGCCGGTAAAAGTTTGGCTTCTACGCAATAAGGAAGGCTATTAGTTATAATCTGACCAACATGATGTAGCGTTTGGTCACGCTACACCGCTACTTGCTGGAAAAAGTAGTTCGCTACTGGAAAAGCTACTCTGTTTTAAAAGCAGCTGAGCTACTGTCAAGCTACGGAAAAATGTAGTTAAGTTAGTAGCGTCGCTACATGTAGTTAGCTACTCCCCAACACTGGGAATGTCATGAGTTGAGTAAATGATTACAGCATTTTCATTTTTGTGTGAACTACTCCTTTAAACTTTTCATCCCCACTTTAGTCTACTCTACCACACTCCTCTCCCCACAAATCCCATTTTATCTGTTATAAATGTCTGTACAGCTTAACATGGAACGCATTTATAAGCCCACAGAAGTAGACATGCATCCTCAGCGGATAAGTTAGAGTGACAATGTGATAATACTTAATTTCCTCAATTCCACCCTTGGTCCACCCCCTTTATCTTTACATTAACACTTTACTAGCTCTCAATTTTTTCACAGATGAGCCAGTGATTCCCCAGAGGTGGCAATACTGACAGGTAAAAAAAAAAAAAAAAAAAGAAAACTTTCTTACAAACAATAAGCCACAGTCAATGTTCAGGACCTCTGAAGGTCAAATGTAAAAAAATGAAAACCAGATTGAAGATTTGTGGAAAAAAGTATGATCTGTTACATCATATTTTCAGCATTCACACTGTCCATCTGTTGCCAACATAGAAATGCTGTTAGAGGAAGGTTTTTTGATAGGATTCAGGGTTTGAAGGAGAAACACTTTTACTTTTGGCAGATACTTTTATCCATAGTAACTTACAGTGCATTCAAATTATAGATTTGATCAGTTTGCATAATCCCCATGACCTTAGCATTGTTATTGCCATGGTTTACCAGTCGAGCTACAGGAACCAGACTATCACTACTCTCATGAAAAAAGGGTTCCACTTCCACACCAGTAGCATCTGACTAAAAGGGACATAAAGCTCTTTGCAGTTCTGGACCTCAACATTTTCAACTGTATTGTTAAATGCTTAATCAAACCCAACCAAAGCAAAGACCATATGCAATGTAGTCAAAATAAGACAAATGATAGATACCCAGTGAGATTATGGGACTTTCCCATTTGTTCTCCTTTAAAGAGACAAGATAATTTGAAAGCAGAGATAATAAACACTTAACATGAATTTGTCCTGAATCACTCTGTCTCTAAATGTGTGAAACAGATGTGCATGCAGAGACTGAGGGAGAGATTTCAGCCATAATCATTATCAGTCGTGTGTGAGCTCGCACATATCCAAGGAATACGAAATGGATTTTAAATGTGTGCTGTCAGACTGGTATTTACTCTAAGAATGCACATCTAATTTCAACCTTGCGAAGGTCAGAGAGCCATATCCAAGATAATTCAAGAAGGAACATCTTTGATATAAATACGAGGCTGAGATTGTGAATGTGGCTCAGGTAAACCACATTCAGTGCATAAATGAGTTTTTGTTATTGGCATATTTAAGTGACGTTTTTCCATTTTGCATAGGTAAATGCGATCAGATCTCCAACTGATCACACTAGAGACACATTGTATTGCAAGGAGTTAATTAGGGATGTGCCCGAAGCCGAATACCTTATTCGGAAAAGCGCGGATAATGACTTCAAAATGAATAACGGATTCATCCGAATAATATAAAAAATATTTGTTTGACTGATTATCCAAAAAGCATAAGGATAAAGTGACATTTTAAATAAACATATCCAAAATTACAACAAATTTATTAATCTGTGCAGCCAATATTTCTTTTTTTCCCCTTTTTTTTAAATCCCCTTTTCTCCCAATTTGGAATGCCCAATTCCCACTACTTAGTAGGTCCTCATGTTGGTGCGGTTTCTCACCTCAATCCGGGTGATGGAGGACAAGTCTCAGTTACCTCCGCTTCTGAGATGCATCTTATCCCGTGGCTCGTCGTGCATGACACCGCAGAGACTCCGCATGTGGAGGCTCATGCTACTCTCTGCGATCCACGCAC
The DNA here is from genome assembly GCF_019703515.2 of Myxocyprinus asiaticus. NCBI lineage: Eukaryota > Metazoa > Chordata > Actinopteri > Cypriniformes > Catostomidae > Myxocyprinus > Myxocyprinus asiaticus. The sequence goes on from NC_059378.1 coordinate 13,101,554, forward strand.
AATTTACCATGTGCCCCATTGAGAGCGAGAACCACTAATCGCGACCACGAGGAGGTTACCCCATGTGAACTCGTGACTCCAGCGTTGGTAGTCAGCGTCAATACTCTCTGAGCAATCCAGCAAACTAAACTAATGTTAATGCCAGAAGTAAAGAAGTAGCTCTCGGTCTTTCTCTCTTCACCTGTCAACACAATTTTCTGTGAATCTGATGTCACTATCTATCTAGGCACCACTACAGCCAAGTTAAATGCTTTTTGGCAGATTCGGTGCACACAAAAATTCACTGCACAGGATCAGAGCTCATTAAATTGAGTTAAAACACGATTCGGTTTTGCACTACAAAGGCTGAAATCACGCGGATGCAAATACATGCAAAAGCAAGATAAAAAGAAAGACGTTACTTCAAAGTCTGCATGTATGTGTGTGTGTGTGTGTGTTTGCATGTGGATAATCATACCCTCTAGCGCTTAAGCAACAGGTTATCCCAAAATCCTCTCCCCAAGCACTTGGCCTCATTGCCAGCAATTACACTGCTAATTCAAGTACTGGCTAACGCACACACATACCGACATGGGGGATACACACATGTACTGCATTTTCCTTACACAAAGAACAGCATTGCGCTTAAAAAAAAAAGTGTATGTACATGGCCAATAACTAGGATTATTATAATTTATATATAATAATAATATTTTAAAATTCTATCCGTTTTTTATTTTAATTCATTTTTATTTATATATTGTTTTAGTTAAGTTTGCTTTGTAAATATTTTCTAGTTTCAGCTTAGTTTTAGTTTTTCAGTATTATTTTTTGTTGTAGATTTAGTAGGACTGCCTATCCAAAATTTTTCAGAGGCATTTTTATGTGTAATGAATGCAGGTTTTAAATTTTATAATACCAAAAGCTAACATTGACGTGTGGTCATTTTATTGTATTTTAGTTGGTTTTGGAGAAATAAAATGCATATTAGTTCAGTTTTAGTTTTTCCAATTATGTTTTGAATTATGCCAATTTTTATATTTATTTCAGTCAACAAAAATAATTTTTTGTTTTCCTCAGACTTTAAAGGAACAAACTTTATTTAAGGTGGACAAATATACAGAGTACAGACCACAACATTTAAAAATGATTCCGCATGATAAAAGCCTTGTCCTCTCAATTGGGTGGGCAAGTTTACTTCACTTCAAAGAAATCGTCAGAAAAGCACTGAAGAAGGAGCAGGGGGTGTCCAGGTGGTCTAATAAGATGTGACGTTTAATAAAGCAATTGCAATTTGCTTGGCATTAAGCTCCAAGTCTGGGATAATACCATCTGCCTCTAACCAATAGACCACACATTTACATCTCTCTCTAGCATCACAAGCTTAAACAGGCTGTCTCCACTTAAAGGAAGAACAACAAGTCTTGAAAAGGAACAAGCGAGAGAACGAGAGTGAGTAAGAATGAGAGGGAGTGGAGTAGCAGAACTGGTGAGAAAATGAGAACATGCTAACCTATAATAATTCATTTAAAAAGCATTACATCAACAGCCTTATAACTCTTACATGCATGTCATTCCCAGCAAAAAACTGTTTTCATATGTGGTTCTGAGCAAAACATGCTTTAACAGAGGTGAAAAATATACAGTATGTACCTCTCACAGGAGCACAGTTTCTGGTATGTTCTCCAGTACCATATGGGAGATGTGTCAAGTCTTACACAAATCACAAAATCTATGAGTATACACTGCCAAGCTCTTGGATACTCCACATGTCAGGGATTTGAACTATGCTCATGTTTAAGACTCAAGCCTTCCTGGTCTTAAAGACACACCCACCTGCTGGCGATGCCACTCAGAAGATGGGGACACAACCCATGTTTTTTGGTGGTGTGTTAAGATCCAAGAATTTTGGTTGAGGGTTCAGAGTTTTATGTGTGATGTATTGGGCACTCAAATGTAATTTTGCCACAGATTCTGTATTTTAGGTGATGGGGCGGTCATTAATATATAAAGAATTAGGTCCTGGCCAGTATTATGATCGGCAGACAGGTTATTCTTAGGGGATGAAAGTCGGCTGGAGTGCCCTCATTTCAAGAGTGGTGCATGGAGATGGGCAGGGTAGCGACATTTGGGGAGATGTCGTTTAGAAGGCTGGGCAATCTGGGTTTATTTTATAGAAAATAATTTTGCCTTTTTGGAAGGCTCTCGGGGAGGGGCAGTGTAAAGGGATCTGTAGTTTTAAATGTGTGTGTGCAATTTAATTTATTTTTGAAAGTATAGTTTTTATTTTTTTTATTTTTTTGCGTTTTGTGTTTTTTTTTTTTTTTTATGTTTCTAAATATTATGACCACTGGGGTACATGTTTGAGTGTGTGTGTGTGTGGTGGGGGGTTGGTGGTGGTGGTGTTGGGGAGTGATGTTCAGGAGAAGGGTTTAATTTTATATAATTTGATTCCGCATTTTTTGTTATGTTTATTTAATTTGTTAAATGGAATCAATACAAATTGTTAATAATAAAAAAGACTCAAGCCTTCCAGCCCTGGTGGGACTGTGCTCCATGACCTAATTCGATTTTCGAAACATTAGCAGGATTGGTAGTGGCTTTCAATGCATTATTATTTCTATGCAAATTCAGACATCGGATATGGGGAAAACGGCCAAGAAAAAGGGAACTTGCATTCCAGGCCTCTACATTGTTCTCAAGCTGGAGCTGAGTAAATTCTTTTATAAAGGGCCTTATGGGGGGTGATTGCTATTACCTCTTGGGAAAAAAGAGGTGAGAAAAATGGACAGAGATAGGAAAGGGAATACGACAGGAAATAAAAAGCATGAAATGAATAAATTTTTTTTGTCTAAACACTGGCCCTTAACACTTACTTAGTTTACTCATTTTAAACCATGACTTGTACAACACATAAATAACTAATATTGGCATTATATTCATGCTGTTTAGCCAGAGGGGAACTGGCCCCCACAGTGAGCCTGATTTCCCCTAGGGTTATTTTTCTCCATTAACCAACATCTTATGGAGTTTTGTGTTCCTTGCCACTGTCGCCTTAAGCTTGCTCACTAGGGGTCTAAAGACAAATATTATTTACTTTTATTTATAATATTTGTAGCGAATTTTGGTAGTTTAAATGTACATGGGATGGGTTGAAGTGCCCGCGTACCCCCACCATTATATGTAGAGAAACAGTATGTGTGAGCTAGGAATTAAATTAAACTGTTCTTATTCTACATTATTATGTGAGGAAATGTATAATGGAATTAGTCACATTCGACAACCATTATAAATTAGATAAATGACAAATAACTAGATTATTTGTCTGAATAAAATTCTCCACCATTAAAATCGTAATACAATGTCTCACAATTTCTACTGTAAGGAATTAGCTTTAATAAGGGAATTATGATTAATTCACTTACTGGAGTAATATTATTCTCATGGCTTATGAAAAACATATTACACATATTTAGGTACAGCTTTGAAGAGACATCTTTTAAAACAGGGATGAGATTATTTATCAAAATATACCACCGTCAAATTATCTTTAAAAGGGGAATATGAATAATTAACCATAACTCATTATAATTAATTATAAATATTTGGATCAGTCAATACAATTAACTTGATGTAGCTGAATTAATATTACAATCAATTAATCTGTTCGTCCAGCGAACACTCAGTATTGATCGTCTATCAATCTCTCAGAAAGTATATTTTTCGTGGCCACAGAAAAATAACTCTTTCTTAGCATGTAGCTGTGATCAAATCGTTAAATTGACGTTGATGAACAAGCAGACCAGAATCAACTCGCAAGAATGTACACAAAAGCTTTATTTAATTAAATCATGAACACATAACTAATCTAAACAAACACATACACATAAATCACGCATACAAGGGAAATGGAAAAGTGAAAGTGAATGAAATCAGAACAGAACAGGGGAAAGAAGCTATGACAAGAGTCATTTAACCATCTGAAAGAACCATCAGATTCTTACACCTAATATTTAGGGTATCACACAAGGATTAATTTGATAGGAAGCATGACACCAATAATTTTACATTATCTAGTGGTTCTGTCATAAAGCATGCATAAAACGGTATACAGTACAAAAGACACTATACGAGACAGTAATAATCATACACACAACGTCCTGAGGATATGCATGTTCATTTATAGAATAGTTTGTCTATAAATTAATGAAGAAAATCTGTTTTATGGGCTTTATGTGTCTTTCCTATGGGGGAATGGAGTGAGTTACTTCTTCCCACGTTCCTTTGCTTTGCATGTGGCTACCTTCCCCCACCTGGAATGTCTCTGAGGTCCACTAGTTGCTGGACCAGTGTCAGCAAAGCGGGAGAAAGAGCTGATAATGATTAGTGGGAGAGCAGACATCTCGGAGTCTGCTTGGGCCTACTTGGACCTTTGCTTGTTACAGTCTTGAGACATCTGTTGGATTATTCATTAAATAATGATTTATTTGGTCCAGATGCTACATATTATTTATTTCTTTATTTTAATGCACAATTTACAGTCATGTTTTTTTATCAAACTGCACAATTATGACTCTAAGACATTACAGATATTACATCTTCTTTTTCTGTTAAAGCATAATTTTCTGTAAAGTTGCTTTAAAATGATATGTGTTCTGAAAAGCACTATACAAATAAAAAAATAACTTGACGACTTGAAATCGAAACAAGCCACACTTTTCTCTAGGTGACCAGAGAAAAAGACTGTGTAACAATGTAACTTAAAAAAATTTAAACTGCCAGGGCATATATTTTTATTAACAGAAGTTTAGTGATTTAACTGTATGAAGAACATGATAGAAACCCACAAACCTATATATATATATATATATATATATATATATATATATATATATATATATATATATATATATACAGGTGCATCTCAATAAATTAGAATGTCATGGAAAAGTTCATTTATTTCAGTAATTCAACTCAAATTGTGAAACTCGTGTATTAAATAAATTCAATGCACACAGACTGAAGTAGTTTAAGTCTTTGGTTCTTTTAATTGTGATGATTTTGGCTCACATTTAACAAAAACCCACCAATTCACTATCTCAAAAAATTAGAATATGGTGACATGCCAATCAGCTAATCAACTCAAAACACCTGCAAAGGTTTCCTGAGCCTTTAAAATGGTCTCTCAGTTTGGTTCACTAGGCTACACAATCATGGGGAAGACTGCTGATCTGACAGTTGTCCAGAAGACAATCATTGACACCCTTCACAAGGAGGGTAAGCCACAAACATTCATTGCCAAAGAAGCTGGCTGTTCACAGAGTGCTGTATCCAAGCATGTTAACAGAAAGTTGAGTGGAAGGAAAAAGTGTGGAAGAAAAAGATGCACAACCAACCGAGAGAACCGCAGCCTTATGATTGTCCAGCAAAATCGATTCAAGAATTTGGGTGAACTTCACAAGGAATGGACTGAGGCTGGGGTCAAGGCATCAAGACACAGACATGTCAAGGAATTTGGCTACAGTTGTCGTATTCCTCTTGTTAAGCCACTCCTGAACCACAGACAACGTCAGAGGTGTCTTACCTGGGCTAAGGAGAAGAACTGGACTGTTGCCCAGTGGTCCAAAGTCCTCTTTTCAGATGAGAGCAAGTTTTGTATTTCATTTGGAAACCAAGGTCCTAGAGTCTGGAGGAAGGGTGGAGAAGCTCATAGCCCAAGTTGCTTGAAGTCCAGTGTTAAGTTTCCACAGTCTGTGATGATTTGGGTTGCAATGTCATCTGCTGGTGTTGGTCCACTGTGTTTTTTGAAAACCAAAGTCTCTGCACCCGTTTACCAAGAAATGCTGGAGCACTTCATGCTTCCTTCTGCTGACCAGCTTTTTAAAGATGCTGATTTCATTTTCCAGCAGGATTTGGCACCTGCCCACACTGCCAAAAGCACCAAAAGTTGGTTAAATGACCATGGTGTTGGTGTGCTTGACTGGCCAGCAAACTCACCAGACCTGAACTCCATAGAGAATCTATGGGGTATTGTCAAGAGGAAAATGAGAAACAAGAGACCAAAAAATGCAGATGAGCTGAAGGCCACTGTCAAAGAAACCTGGGCTTCCATACCACCTCAGCAGTGCCACAAACTGATCACCTCCATGCTACGCCGAATTGAGGCAGTAATTAAAGCAAAAGGAGCCTCTACCAAGTATTGAGTACATATACAGTAAATGAACATACTTTCCAGAAGGCCAACAATTCACTAAAAATGTTTTTTTTATTGGTCTTATGATGTATTCTAATTTTTTGATATAGTGAATTGGTGGGTTTTTGTTAAATGTGAGCCAAAATCATCACAATTAAAAGAACCAAAGACTTAGACTGAAGTAGTTTATGTGCATTGAATTTATTTAATACACGAGTTTCACAATTTGAGTTGAATTACTGAAATAAATGAACTTTTCCATGACATTCTAATTTATTGAGATGCACCTGTGTATATATATATATATAGATATATATATATATAAAACTGCTCACACATAAGTGCTGCCCCTTTTGCACTAAATCATATTTAGATGTATGTAAATGTATGCTTAGCGTGTCCCCAAAAATTCATAGTTTAAAAGTATTGTTGACCCAAAAATGAACATTCTCTGAACATTGACTCACCCTCATGCCATCCCATATGTGTATGACTTTCTTCTGCTGAACACAAATGCCCTTGATGGCTTGATTTGCTGTATTCAACCAAGTCTCTCTTTTCTCTCTTCAAAAACATGAGTGATGGCTGAGTCACAAGCAGTTCTTTTCCACAAGACAATGTAAAATCATTCTTTTGGCCTAATACATATAGATTTAAAAATACACTGTATGTAACATTTAAAGGTATAGTGCTCTCAAAAGATTTTTAGAGGAATATCTCAGCTCTGTATGTACATACTATGCAAGTAAATGGTGGCCAGAACTCTGAAAAGATATAAAGGCAGCATAAAAGTAATCCATAAGGCTCCAGTGGTTAAATCCATGTCTTCAGAAGCGATATGATAGGTGTGGGTGAGAAACAGATTAACATTTAAGTCCTTTTTCTATAAATCTCCATTTTCACTTTCACTTCTTTTGTTTAAGGTGATTAGCATTATTTCTGCATATCACCACCTACTGGGCGGGGAAGAGAATTTATAGTAAAAAAGGATAAAATATGGAATCATGTGGATTGCTTTTATGCTGCCTTTATGTGCTCTTTGGACCTTCGAAGTTCTGGCCATCATTCACTTGCATTGTATGGATTTACAGAGCTGAGATATTCTTCTAAAAATGTTTTGGGTGAACTATCCCTTTAAATGTTATATACAGTTTATTTTTTATTCTAGATATATCTTATTCAAAGTCATGCAAAAAGATTGATTTTACATTGTCTTGTGGGACAAGAAATGCTTGTGACTCACTCCATCACTCATGTGCTTGAAGAGAGAGAAGAGAGACTTGGTTGAATACAGCAAATCAAGCCATCAAAGGCGTTTGTGTTCAGCAGAAGAAAGAAAGTCATACACATATGGGATGGCATGAGGGTGAGTCATTGATCAGAGAATGTTCATTTTTGGGTCAACTATCCCTATGAACAGTGAAGTTCCATAAATAATTTTTGAGGCAACTCTAAGCATACATTTACATACATCTAAATCACTCAAGTGCTTGAAGAGAAAGAAGAGGGACTGGTTGAATACAGTTAATCAAGCCATCAAGGGCAAAAGTGATTGAAATAAATAGGTAGAGTAATCAGTCCTCATGGCAGTTTTATCATGAGGCTGTCAGCTTAATTGAAGTTCAACTTGACCTTTGCTGTTGGCTAGTATCCAGTGCCATGGCAACATGAGCAAGCAGTTAATATTATTATTTTTTACCTATAATAAACCTACATAAAAAATTCTAGACTGTAAGTTTTCATACACTTTTAATTTGAATTAAGAGTGTTGTGTATTAGATTGCTAAGCTAAATGAAAAAGTCCATGAGATAATTACTGAAATAAGACAGAAATGTATTGACCCCAGGACTGAAATTCTGGAATTTATGCTATAACGATGGACATTATTTAAGTTTTGCATAGTCCCTAACCTTAGTAACCTAAACATGACTCTTTGCTAGGCTGATATCCGTGTGTGTATGTGTGTGTTGCTACTAGTATCCTCATTGCACAGGACTAACAACAGATGATTATTAAGGATTAAACTGAACTAGGCTAAATGTTGAAGTCAAGCAGTCAAGCAAAGCCCCTACCATCAAAGAGCTCACCATACTTATAAGGCACTCTCACAAGTAGCTCACAACACAAACACACATGCATCTGTTTTTTATGGACTTTCAAACTTCTATTGTTTGTATACTGAGCTAATGATACTTTCTACCTCCCCCAAACTTAACCCTCACAATGCAGGTGATATAAGGTTTTACTTTCCTTGTGGGGACATTTGGTTCCCTCCATACTCCATACGGGACATTAATAATGAGCAAGGTCTTTGAACGGATTTGAGGATGGCTGTGTTTCTCCTTCTGAAAATAACTTGATATGATTTGGTGTCAGATATAGAGTATGATCTGAAGGATTTCAAGCTTTGAGCCGTATCAAAGCCTGATGTTTTCTTTAGGCTATAACATGAATAGGTTCACACACACACACACACACACACACACACACACACACACACACACACACACACACACACACACACACACATGTTGGTGCAGCTATCCTTATGAGGACTCTCCATAGACATAATGATTTTTAAACCTAACCTAACCCTCACAAAAAACATTCAGCATATTTACATAAAAAAATAAATAAAAAACAACAACGATTTGAATTATGGGGACACTAGAAATGTCCTCATAAACCACATTTATAGCATAATACCCTTGAAATTACCAGTTTGTAACCTAAAAACATTTCCTCAAACCACCCAAACCCACCCACGCACACATACACACACACAAAGCTTTGATCAGTATGAACAGAAGACACAATCTCACTCTAACAAGAGGAGATCATTTCAAAAGATAATCTTAACTACAGAACTTTTTATATTTACAAACATCAAGCATCAAATATTTATAATCATGTCATCATAAAAGTCTCATTCAAATGGCAAAAATTATTGGTGGAAATAGCATAATTAGAACATTATGAGAAGGTTTTTATGGAGTGTGGCATTATCTTTTATGGATACTTCGTGACTATGAGCATCGTAATGGTGCCTGCCAGAGAGGAAGTTTCGTGATTTTTGATGACACAATAATCAAGGGTTAAAGCCGGAGGTCTCCGCTCTCATTTTACTTGTAACAGGACCTGGAAAATACATTAGAACATACAGTCTATTTCCATTTACAAATGGAACAAAATTCATTTATCTCCCAAAAGATACTTTTACCATATGAAATATCCGTCACTGATTCATAAGTGCTCTATAAAGACACCACAAAGGACTCTCCAGTCCTCTCTGAATGTGTGTGTGTGTGTGTGTGTGTGTGTGTGTCTCCTCATGGCAGCCCTATTGTATGTGCACAGTAAGGCCCATCAGCTCTACAGTCAATTGTCTTGTGTCATTAATCAAGTCAGACAGTCCATTGCTTTCGGCTAATATATGCGCTAGATCCCAGTGGCTAACACAGTGACCGCATTACAATAACCCAGCCTTATAGGAGACTCTAGAAAAAGTCTTTAAGTGAAAATTCTCCCCATGATTCATGTCTAACTAATGTCCTAATTTTAACCTAAAAGGTGAACTTAGTAATTTTTTGTTTATGTGGACAGGATGACATTTTGCCTTATTAGCAGGCACTGGGCAAGCATAAAAGATTTTTAAAACACATTATTAAACGCTGTGCCCAAAACACATTATACGGGTGAGTATAATGTCACGGAAATTTTATAGACGTAAATTGTTGCTTTAGAACCCACCAGTCAATGGAAACAATGATGTCACAGTGGCAAACTTCATGACCAAATTGTTTTAAATTCAGGACAGTAATATTGCTCATATCACACAAATTAAAGATTGACATATATTGAGCCGAGCATGTTTTTGTCATATATGACACATATAGTTCCAGAAGAGCTTGTTTTGACAAACAACAAAAAGAAAAAGATAATACTGCTAGTTACTAGCAGGTTATATGTTTCAACCAGGGGCGTCACTAGACTTCTAATAAGAAGAATCCTTCCTTCCATGACTTAAAAAATGACCACCCTAACAGTCAAATAATAATTATATTAAACGCAACACTGACACCGGTTCAGAACTTTGTATAAGCAAATGTTAGGCGCACAATAAACAGATCAAACACGTTTTTATTTAAATTGCGGTTCAAAGCGACAACTTGTCAGCTCACTGTTCATTGTGTAGAAACTAACACTAACAATAAAATCAAAGTCATTTAGCAATTTAAATTGGCAATTTTCATTTAGCATAATATTTTTAGAATAAATTAAAAATTACAAGAATAAAGTCGAAGCATTATGGGATTAAAGTCGTAATATATTGAGAATAAATCGAAAGGAAAGTAACATCAAAGTGATGTGGTGGACAAAAGCAAAGTGGAGCGTCTGGGTCTTTACATACAACACCACTAACCAAGGAGATAACTTGGCTATGCAACCAAGCTAAATAAATTTGGGAAGTTTTTGCGAGTTCTCTGTTCATGAATAAGGTGTGCATTAGTACATGAGTTTTCAACGTATGTGCGCCTGTCAAGGAAGGCGTGAGATATAGGCTGGAACTGCTGTAAATTATATAGGTCCATTTCAAGACATTGTATGTGGTAACAACCAGTGCTCGAATTTAATCAAGTTTTATGGGGGGTCCCCACCATAAGAATTTTTTATTTTTTGTGGGTTGTGTTTGTGTGTGTGTGTGTGTGTGGGGGGGGGGGGGTTCTTTATAAAGTTCCATTACCTTGTTACGCAGGTCTTTTGACAGTTCTTTTCTGCTCCCAGTGGCTTAGTATCTAGCCTGCTCAGTGCATCCATGTGAGAGCTAACAAACTCATTGACTATTTATACACAGACACTAATTGCAAATTAAAAAGCCACAGGTGTGAGAAATTAACCTTTAATTGCCATTTAAACCTGTGTGTGTCATCTTGTGTGTCTGTAACAAGGCCAAACATTCAAGGGTATGTAAACTTTTGATTAGGGCCATTTGCGTGATTTCTGTTATCATTATGATTTAAAAAGGAGCCAAACAACTATGTGATAATAAATGGCTTCATATGATCAATATCCTTAAATAAAAGACATGATCAGTCATATTTTCAAAATCAATGCCAAAATTTCACAATTTCTGACAGGGTATGCAAACTTTTGAGCACAACTGTACCAGGGGACTACATATAAGGCACTTGAAGACCCGTAAAAAGCATGTGACTTCAAAATACATTGAAATGTCTCAAAAACAGTAGAAAATAATTAGATGGCTTCCAGACTCACTGGATGGTATCGCTGTCAGATTCAGCAGTGGCACAGGAATAATTATTTCATAATGTCTCAGAAAGAGCAGACTATTCAACCATTTCAGTCAAAAAGGCTGCTTTATTCAGGAACAAACAATGCTATGGTTATCAATATGTCAATCATTGCTATTTCAAGAGTGAATCCCGCATATATATGCAGATGTAATTCCCGAAACTTTGCAGCATGTATGTGGCCGTTGGTCCTCCTCTTAGCAGCATGAAAAACATGTTTTATAAAAATTCTGAATGGACTATATATAGCATAGAAAGCACACAATGAGCGCTCCCTTTATAATCACTAAAAAGCTGTCACTCATCTTCATCGTGATCTCTAGCACCCCCCTAGAACCAGGCCTATTAACAATGAAAAATGAATAAGCCTGAATGTTTCCAATTTATGCAAGGAATACGAAAGCCCCGACATGGAGTGGATAGATATAGTAGAAAGATATAGGGAGAGAGAAAATTACCCCTCAAAAAAGTCAGTAAGAAGCTTTCTCTTCCCGACTGCGAGTGTAGGTTTATTATTCTCCATTTTTTAGCTAAAGTTAGCTTCACCTGAGCGGCGCCAAGCAAGCAGTCATGTCAACGATGTCATGCGCTTAGCGGTCTTTAGATGTGGGGCTTACAATTTAAAGAGACATGACAACTAGCCTATAAACAAACTTAATATAAATTATTGTAAATAATAAATTCATGAAATTCACCATATCCACTGCATGAATTTAATCAGATTTGTCATTATTATTTTTACTAAAATATAAGTATTTTGGGGACCCCCCTAAGTCTATTTTTTACTTGTTATGGGGGGTCCCTAATGCCTTATGGGGGGTCCCAGATCCCCCCAGCCCCCTCTCAATTCGAGCACTGGTAACAACCCCACAGTTACAGTATTGTTTAGAGAGGAAAACCCAACAAAAAGCAGACCAAGCATCACCAACGCCGAGCGGGACTGCGCAAATGTCTGTCTGGTTCTTTCTCCTAAATAAATTACATTTCCTACATAACTGTTGCAGTGTCCAGAAACTAATAATAACTCTGTGCTGATGTGCCAAAAGACCAAGGATTTCTTTATTGCTAAATCCTATTCTAAATATGATTACATCCTCCACATCAATCACTTGCATTAATGAAGCTGCTGGCTCAGCGTCCGTTCTATCGTTGTGATAATGACACTCTGTTTAGCCTAATATTGAGATTTTTTTTTCTTTAAATATTTCTTCTTTATTCACACAATACACTACTTTATTCTCATAATGCTACTACTTTATTCTTGTCATTTTTAATTTATTCTCAAAATATTATGACTATAATCTCAAAATGCTATGACTTTATTCAAATAATTTTGACTTTATTCTCATATGAATTTAATCTCATAATGCTACAACTTTATTCTCGTAATTTTTACTTCATTCTCAAAATATTACAACTTTAATCTTGAAATCTTAATTTTTTATTTTAACATGGCAATAAAACGCCATCATGGGATCACCGAGTAAAGTTAAAATTAACTTTAATTTTGATAAACGCAGCTCGAAACACCTGCGTTGGGTTTCATGACTGTTACACCATTAAACATGATTCCAGGTTGTTTTTAACAGAGCAAAGTTTCAACTTAACGGCAAGACTCAGCACAGTGAGCTATGAGCCTAAATAGCACAATACATAGGTCTTAAAATGATAAAATCTCACATTAAAGTCAAACAAAAATGATCCAAAAACTGGTTCACATTTCCATGTCATGTGCATGGAGTTACACTGCTGCGTTTATAACATACCTTCTTCATTCTGATCGACTAATGCTAAATAAAGTCTGGTTGGTTCACCATTCAGTTAACTTGCTGCTAATTTGATTATGGATGGTAATTCTTAAATGCATTAGCTTATTTGACCTAGGCAGAGTACATCTCAGGGAGCGAGAAGGAATGCTCCGAACAAGTTGGCTGGCGCATGCATTAAAATCTACTTGGTGTGTGGATTGTGAACAAATGAAGATTAGAAATGAGGCTTATAGATTATATATTTAGAAATAAAGCTTGCATAATAAAGCCTCAGTGCCTCTGATACAGAAAAGCTGCACCCCTGTGAGAGAAAATAGAAAGCTCCCACTCAAGGCATTCGTAACGTGCCTGATGAACTTGAGCATGAACAGTGATAAAAGTCAAATTGCGAAGTGTCAGTTAATGCAGGTGGGGCTCACTGATCAGAATTAATTTACATTAGAAGCTAGAATTGCAGCCTGCCTTGTTGCTTTTGTACCCTGATGTAATAAACATTAAGCCTTACTTTTTTCTCTCTTTTTTTCTTTTTCTTTTTCATAAAAAACAACAACAACAACAAAAAAAAAAACATTCAGGGCTATTAAAAAAAGATTTGGGGCTTCAGCCCTATCAGCCAGGGTCTAGCTACGCCGCTGGTTTCAACATCATAGTCCTCACACGTCACTCTTCCAACAGTTCAGAACCACTGGAATGGACAGCAGTAATTAACCAATCTGACCAATAAAGACAACGATCTTTACCTGAATGCACAAGGCCAATGTGTTTTTTTTTTAAACAGACACTGTGCCCTAATGTTAGAACTATAAAAAAGACATAACACAAGAAGGACATGATTGCCAGATCACACCTTCATAGCCTCAGACTAGCCAGAAACAATGACCTTGTATCTATGACCTAGTATCAATAACACAGATTTTTAATAAATATAGTGGCGGCCAAAAGTTTGGAATAATGTACAGATTTTGCTCTTATGGAAATAAATTGGTACTTTTATTCACCAAAGTGGCATTCAACTGATCACAATGTATAGTCAGGACATTAATAACGTGAAAAATTACTATTACAATTTAAAAAAAAACTACTTCAAAGAGCTCTCATCAAAAAATCTTCCATGTGCATCCTTGACATTCTAGCTGTCAGTTTGTCCAGATCCTCAGGTGACATTTCACCCCACACTTCCTGTAGCACTTGCCATAGATGTGGCTGTCTTGTCGGGCACTTCTCACGCACCTTACAGTCTAGCTGATCCCACAAAAGCTCAATGGGGTTAAGATCCATAACACTCTTTTCCAATTATCTGTTGTCCAATGTCTGTGTTTCTTTGCCCACTCTAACCTTTTGTTTTTGTTTTTCTGTTTCTAAAGTGGCTTTTTCTTTGCAATTCTTCCCATAAGGCCTGCACCGCTGAGTCTCCTCTTTACTGTTGTACATGAAACTGGTGTTTAGCGAGTAGAATTCAATGAAGTTGTCAGCTGAGGACATGTGAGTTGTCTATTTCTCAAACTAGAGACTCTGATGTACTTATCCTCTTGTTTAGATGTACATCTGTCCTTCCACATCTCTTTCTGTCCTTGTTAGAGCCAGTTGTCCTTTGTCTTTGAAGACTGTAATGTACACCTTTGTATGAAATCTTCAGTTTTTTGGCAATTTTAAGCATTGTATAGCCTCCATTCCTCAAAACAATGATTGACTGATGAGTTTCTAGAGAAAGATGTTTCATTTTTGCCATTTTTGACCTAATATTGACCTTAAGACATGCCAGTCTATTGCATACTGTGGCAACTCAAAAACAAACACAAAGACAATGTTAAGCTTCATTTAATGAACCAAATAGCTTTCAGCTGTGTTTGATATAATGGCAAGTGATTTTCTAGTACCAAATTAGCAATTTAGCATGATTAGTCAAGGATAAGGTGTTGGAGTGATGGCTGCTGGAAATGGGGCCTGTCTAGATTTGATCAAAAATGACTTGGTGCTGTTTTTTACAACAGTAATGACCTGACTATACTTTGTAATCAGTTGAATGCCACTTTGGTGAATTCAAATACCAATTTCCTTCCGAAACAGCAAAATCTGTACATTATTCCAAACTTTTGGCCACCAGTGTATATTAACTTACCTTTACTTGAACACAGAATCTATGCGTCTCTCCTTGTGAATGAACATCTATGTCACTTTGTTGTAAAAGCCACCCGCTTGTTGAAATTTAGATTCCACTGAAATCAGCTAAATCCCCGTAGGTCGTCGATGCTTACACTATATCCATTTTAGCACTTAATAAGGCATTAGTTAAGTAAACTTGAACGTGTTGACAAAAGTTTAGCCTATCAGATAGCATGACTGAAGGAAAATGCTTCTGATTGGCTAACTCATTTTGGTAAGCATGCTTACCTTGGCCATTTGTAGCAGCGGGCTAGATTTAATTTGAATGAACGTATAGTGTTGAATGAAAGGGCGGTAAACAATGCTCTGAATCAGAGAAAGCATAACATAAAGTGTTTATACATAAAGTGAGGGTTGCGTCTAAACGAATAAATGAATAACTGTCTGTGCTGATCAACTGAGATGAAAGATAACGAATTTGAGCAAAAAACAGTAGTTTATATTAACAATTATATTTAAATATTTCATTGTGTATTTTTTCTTTTCACCCTTCTGTTAGGTGCACTGCTTACCCTGCTTATTAGGTATGCGATCTTACCACTTCACGTGTGCCAGCTAAAGATTTTAACACTAAAGATTACTCTGAAGGCATCAAAGTTACTCCACATGTTTACTTCTATTTTAAAATCAATATAGGCATTTATGGCCTCTAAATCTATAAGGTTTCATAACCTTAAAAAGGATTAAAACCTAAATTTGTACATCTTTGTTTCACAGATTATATAATAAGGAAATGGAGTATGGGTCAGAGTATGAGATTCCTAGGATTCAGCTTGACACACAAAACATGTGTTCTTTGCAATAAAACACAGCTAAACATATTAGGCTACATATGGTATAGCACACTAGTGTAGTGTTAACTTTCAGTGCATGCACACAGCATCAAAAATTCTACTTGCTCTGCATATTCATTATTTATACTAAAGGTGCACAGCTTGCAAGTATGCTAACATTTACAATTCAAATAAGATATTGGAAGGAATTGTTGTCAAGGTGAAGTTGCAGTCTATAGCAATCTAACAACAAGAGGCAGAGAGAGAAAAAATTAAAAGAGAGAGTGTAAAGGAAATTAGTGAATGGAGGAAAGAACATGAAAAGCAAAGCAACAACATAAATTAAAGTGTAATACAAAAATGGCAATAAGCATAATAATAGACATTAATTGTTGTTTGACTGAGATGGTTAGAGGCAAAGTCCATTCAGTATGTTGTACCGTCGAAGGTCACATCTATTTTCACAACCCATGTTTTATGGATTTTTTGTCCACTGGAAATAAATAAATTAAATAATTTTTATTCTGCTGAACAATCAGCATCAAGGCATAGGCCTGTAACCCATTTAATTTATGTTAGTCTATTCTGACTAAGTTCCATTCACCCTCAGTAAACACACGAAATTGTGCTCCCAGAAATCCCAGCCAGCAGACTGTGTAACATATGACTGGATAATCAGCATGACAGAAGTTCTGCTTTGCACACGTTTGGCATCAGTGTCACATTTTCACACTTCAAGCATACTAACAGGGGCCCCGCAACACACATGCAGACTACACCCAAATCCACCAGTATGATTACACCCATACACACAAGCCCAAAACACATGGTGCATATGGTGTATGAGCTTTCGCCTCAGGGCATGATCACCCAGCATCTGCGGAGTCTACCATTTCACACACATACATGCAATAACCCACCTGCACTGCAGATGAGAGTGCAAAATGTAAAAAAACCAAAAAAGTGCATGTCATCATTAAAATTTAGACGACAGTGAGTTTCTAGAGACACACACAGTCTAAAATTCTTAAACTGTAGACTAAAACCAAAAAATTTATATTGTCATATTAACTGAAATTAAATTAAACAATTAACAGATCCCTGAGGCATTAGGATAAGCAAAAAATGTTCTGCAGGGCTAACGTTAGCTACTTCTCAGATAAGGAACAAATCTGATAATTAGCCATCTATCCCGAAAAATCTGTAGAATGTTGATTCCATCTAGTTCAGGGTAAGTTGCAAACGCATTTTACAAGTAGGTTGCCTGCATGCTGAAAAGAAAAATTCTGTGTGCATTTTCCATTTCACTTTTTGATTTGTAACTAGTAGGACCTAATAAATAAGCAAAAAATAAATAAATAAATAAAAAATAAAACAAATCTAGAGCAAATAGTTTTGTGTGAGTTAAAATAGTTAAAATGTGTGAAATTTTAAGAAATACCAATCTATAGAAAGTCAGATTTATTTTCATCAAATAATTTATTATGTGTCCAGGAGTGTTGGTTATTCATGTTTTTGAGACATTATAGACATTACAGCTGATTTTCTAGAATGATGAAAACATAATTCTGATTAAAAGTAATGACCAGCATCATCAAATTCCTGCCAATCATGTTAAAATAAAATTTTGAATGATAAAATTCTGAATCTTTGTACTGAATATCATAGTCCCATGTCTGCCAAACATGTTGAGCGGTCCAAACATCATCTGCAGCCTGAAACTGAACTTTTGGTCAGATTTTAGGAGAGAATGCTCTTAGTTGCATAGAAAGCTATTGGATGCTCCCTTGCTCCCTATTTAGTGAATGACTTTAGTGACCTCCAGTGTGCTGCCTGTCTTCACTGGTCTCAGAGCAGTTTGAAATGCACTTATTTTCATCCTAACTCCATATAATGCCACTAAAAGCAACATTTTTCAGCTTTTGAATGAACCCATTCATTTTCAATGTGAAAATGCACAGTAAATAATTAGGAATGCATTTACCAATCTGACCAAAAGCGAGAAGGATATATTTCAGCAGGCATAGCTCCAAAAAGGGCTGGGAGCTCCAAACCGCCAGCAAAGATATAGGGAGCCCCTAACCTAACGCTTTCCCTAAACTTAACCATGTGTAGAAGTGACGCACCCTTTTGGAGTTGGCGCAACCCCTTTTTGGTGTAACCCCACCCCCTTCTGGAGTAACCAAGCCCTCTTTTGGCATAACCCCACCCCTTCTGGAGTAACCCAGCCCTCTTTTGGAGATTCCATCCCCATTTGGAGTTCTCTGGCCTGCAGCTATACCTACTTGCCAATAGCAGGGATAAAACATAGCCCCTCTGCGAATTAAAAAATAATGACCAGAAGGGGGATATCAAAAGCAGAGGCAGGGAAATCCCGGCTTGGCTAAAACCAGCAACATCCCTCTTCAGTGCCACCCTCACTCTACATGGAACCATAATTTATACCTAATCAACATGTTTTGTGTTTGTAAGAGAGAATAAGACACAAACACACTGTAAAGAGAGCATGAAGTTGCATAGATCTTCTTCAAGTGCCAAGTAAAGAAAATAAAGCACCTCTCAAACATCTCAAGGCTGTTGAGAGGCTCACTCAACATTTTGAGCATGAGTGTGAGATTCGAGCATCTCATGTTATACAGAGTTCAGCTCTTTCTCTCTGAGCATGACAAATCCTATGATTCAACAGTAAGCTCATCTTTACCGAATGGGTTGATTATTGTAATAAGATGATGCTGGCTGGAATCCACAAACACACACACACAACACACTTATCCAATAAACATAGTCAAGGCTAAACTTTTAAAACATATTATTAGAGAAACAAACAGCTCTCTGCCCTGATTAGACACAGATGTTGTGATGGAAGCATTGGGTTAATCTGCTCCATAAAAAGAACAAAGTGATAAGAACTATACAGACAAGCCAGGATAATGTCGTCATGTCCCAGTGTTCCTTTCTTTTTTCCCTTCGTTCTTCTCTCTTACTTGACTTTCTAAACCGGCTTAGTCTGTCTTCCTAAACAACTTACTTTTGATGCCAGGTACTTGTACACAACTGGCTTAATCTAGAGACACATTAAGCGAATCAAAGAGAGCTTAATTTGCATCAAAGTGTGGCAGCGAGGTAAATAAATAAATTTGATCTTGGTACTAAACGAGCAAGAGATACTCAGTCGCCACACAATACACAAATGTTATAGGGATGTATTTAGGGGAAAAGAGCATGAAACAGCACAGCGGATGGTTCCCGTGAATCACAAGTCTTTGACGAGTACTGTATTTATATTTGAGTATTTTCCTCAAACGAGAAGAAAAGAATGCCAATGGTATACAAATGGCTGGAAAAGACATGTGGATCTTAAATCTTCTGTATAAAATACAGTTTTTGCAGTAGGATGGATAAACCATGCTGTTATATCTGTTACTGATCTGACTTGTCAAGCTCACTCAGCTGGCCATTGTAAATTTCAATGGATAGTTCACCCAAAAGTAAAATGATGTCTTCATTTACTTACCCTCATGTTGTTCCAAACTCGTATGACTTTCTTTCTTCTGTGGAACACAAAAGAAAAGTTAGGCAGAAAGTTAGCCTCAGTCACCATTTACTGTCATTGTATGGAAAAATGATTCAGTGAAAGTAAATGGTGACTAAGGCTAACTTTCTGCCTAACATCTCCTTTTGTGTTTTATGGAAGACAGAAAGAAAGTCATACAGGTTTGAAATTACAAAAGGGTGGGTAAACGAAAACAGAATTATCATTTTTGGATAAACTACTGTAACCTTGTAGATCTCTCTTTCTCTGAACAAGTGGTGTCACTTAATTCGCTTTGCATTGTGAAAAATCCATTAACTGTGGTATTTTTGCTGTATTGCATGGCCTCTCGTGGCGTATTGCTTTAACATTACCTCTGATGTCATTGGCTGGATGGTTTTAAATATCAACTGACCAGTCAAAGCAAATCTGAATGCTTTCAAATTCAAAATCGTTGACAGGATTATTCATTGGATACTAGCACTTTGCTTGAGCTACAAGGATATCATGCTCGACCTCATACAGGGGTGATCCAGGTTTCATATTTCTGAGGCATGTACTCACTAAATTGCCAAGTCTTAGACTAACCTTGGATCACTAAGTGTAGGCTATCTGCATTCTCTTTTTACTGAGACTCTTTTAAGCACACATAAGTTTGTTTACATTAACTATAATCTGTCATAGAATTCTTGAAAATAGGCCAGGTCTGGTTTTGATTTTGCACTCTCTATGTCTGTTGTATTGCTTGGGGGATATTTTAGAGATTAACAGCTGGAGACACAAAGCAAAAACAAGGGATGGCAGGTTGTTCCTATTTCATAAGTAAAACTTTTTATTGGCTGATTGTCCTAATGTGGAAATAATTATTTTGGAGCTCAAACTAAAGAACTGGCATGGATTCTAAGAACGGTGTGACACTTTAGCTGAAAAATTCTTTCTGTTTTTGTATTTCCAAACATGGTCTATCTGCAGAGATTTCAGAATCTCCAGAGTGTGCTTGTCTGTGAATTTTTAAGCTGCGTCTAAATGTATATTTCCCTACTATATACGCTGCATGCACAATTATTAGGCAAGTGAGTATTCTGATCTTATCATTATTTCCATGCACATTTTCCAACTCAAAACCATATAAACTTGAATGCTTATTGGATTCAATCATTTTCAGGTGATATGTATTTGTGTAATGAGGGAGGGTGTGGAGAAAGTGACTAACACCTTATATCAAGGTGTGCATAATTATTAGGCAGCTTCATTACCTCAGGTAAAATGGGCCAAAAAGAGACTTAACTGACTTTGAAAAGTCAAAAATTGTAAAATGCCTCTCAGACGGATGCGACACTTTTGAAATAGCTAAACTATTGAGGCGTGACCACCGGACAATCAAACGTTTTGTTGCGAATAGTTAACTGGGGCGCAAAAAATGCATAGAGAAGAAAAGGCGCAAATTAACTGCAAAAGACTTGAGAAGAATTAAACGTGAAGCTACCAGGAACCCATTATCCTCCAGTGCCACCATATTCCAGAACTGCAATCTACCTGGAGTGTCCAGAAGTACAAGGTGCCAAGTGCTCAGAGACATAGCCAAATTCAAGAAGGCTGAAACACGACCACCACTGAAAATATTCTCAAGTTGAAGCATCAAGATTGGACAAAGAAATACCTGAAGACAGATTTTTTCAAAGGTTTTATGGACAGATGAAATGAGAGTGACTCTTGATGGACCAGATGGATGGGCCCATGGCTGGATCACTAATGGACACAGGGCACCACTTCGAGTCAGGCACCAGCAAGGTGGAGGAGGGGTACTGGTATGGATGAGGTAGTTGGACCTTTTTGAGTTGAAGATGGACTGAAACTCAACTCCCAAACCTACTGACAGTTTCTGGAAAGTACTTTCTTCAAGCAGTGGTACAGGAAGAAGTCCTCAGAATTCAAGAAGGCCATGATCTTTATGCAGGACAATGCTCCATCACATGCATCCAAGTACTCCACTGCTTGGTTAGCCAGCAAGGGCCTCAAAGATGCCCAAATAATGACTTGGCCCCCTTCCTCACCTGACTTAAATCCTAATGAGAACTTGTGGGCCCTTCTCAAATGTGAGATTTACAGTGAGGGAAGACAATACACCACTTTGAACAGCATTTGGGAGGCTGTGGTTGCAGCTTCAGCGAAAGTTGACCATGAACAGATCAAGAAACTGACAGACTCCATGGATGGAAGGCTCATGGCAGTTATTGAAAAGAAGGGTGGCTATATAGGTCACTGAATATTTTTGAAAGGCCAAAAATGTTATTTAATTGTCATTTTGTGTCACACTCTAAAAATGTCAAATAAACAATTGAGTTGGGAGAAATTATTTTTGTAATTTAGTTGCCTAATAATTGTGCACACTTATATATCCCCCTGAGAAAGACAAAACTCACTTTTTCTTTGTTAAACATTCAGGTTTGAGGTTCAATAACATTTTAAATTGACTGAGAGCATTGTGTTTGTTCAACAATAAAATGTATCCTGAGGAATACAGTTTACCTAATAATTGTGCACGCAGTGTAAACAGTATGCCAATTGAGTAGTATGTCCGATTCCTCAGTATTCATAAAACAGAAAGTGAAAAATACCCAGATGGCCTACTATTTCCGGTGAGATTCTGAAGTGCACATCGACTGCACACAGTACAATACTAACCATAATGCCTCAGGAGCTGAGGAGACATCACGTTCAAATGCTGGATTTAAAAAAATAAAAATAAAAACGTTGAATAGCTCTGTTCAACTGTTAGTGCTATAAATACCAATAAATGAGTTCCTTGTGCTTAACTGGTGCTTGTTTAAAAAAACACAGAGTAGATTATTTTCACGGTTGTTGATATTGCACCATATATTAGGGTTATGAGACAATACCCACGTTCTTAGATGAAGTATGTCCAGAATCTAATCATACTACTCAACTACATGCCTAAAGAACATAGTTTTTAACAGGCTGAGAAGAGCATCCTTCATCAAATGTAGAACATACTTTGACAGTGCGCGATTTCGGACACAGCTTTTGTGTGTGTATGTGTGTGTGTCCTGTACCACTCAGTTGGTGCTGTTTGATTTTGAATACTCTCACCTAATTCGTTTGCCTTCTAGTGTGGTTTTCACGGCACCAAAGGAGTGTACATAGTACCATCACCCTGGAAACCAGCGCCTAGAAACACATTTTTCTTTATATATCTCACTGAGAAAGAGGCAGAGTGTTTCATGAGTGCCTTCTTTTACATTTACATTTTTTCTGACCTGAATTTTTTTCCTCTTTTTAGATAAACTGGGCTAAATTTACTACTTTATTACTTTGTATATCTCCAAAAAAGTTACCTTTAAATGTTTTATTTTATATATACAGTATGTATGTATATATATATATATATATATATATATATATATATATATATAGTTTCTCCTATCCCAGTTTAATATGCTAAGACAACTATAAGTAAGCCATATTTAGGTGGATTTTCCAGAAAAGTGTAAACACTATGGCTTTGTGATGTCTTCAGTATTGCTCTGCTTGTTGGGGATCCAGACCCTGTCCATTTTCAGAGCACAAAAACTCACCTTTAAAGATTTAAAAGTAGATAATATGAGGTATGTCATATGCTGTTACAGTTCCTTGTGTATTCTAAGATAACATGGCATTGGGGCACAAGATGAACGACTTTCTTCCTCTGCAATGTAAAAGGCATAAAGTATATCCGGGTGTGTGTATTTGAGTTTAGACTCACAGGAGTGTGCCTGGTCTGTGATCACAGGGAATTGGAACTGCTTCAGTTCTCCTATTAAGAGCGATTTCCTGTGCTTTACTTTTAGATGGAATGATAGGCAGCAGCACAAAGGCGATGATTGCATCCCAGTCATACATGAAATGCTGAGTATTGCAATCCATGGACACATACACACACATGCACATGCTAACCCTTTATATGCGTGCACACAGTTTCAGCAACATGTGCACAGTAAGGCATAGATCTGTTTAAAAAAAAAAAAAAACAATTGTTAGCGTGTACTTTCTTTCTTTGCCTTGAACCCATGTTCATGTTCAGATAACTGAAGTGATGACTAAAGATATACAGTATATGATGGGATAATCTTTGTCAGCAACTTTTGTGTTACAGTATAAAACTAAACTGTAAAGTGCTCAAATGTAGATTTAGGCTCCAAAACTGAAAGTATGTCCACTATGTCAACCTTTAACAAAATGATTTGAGATAAAAGAACTCACTAGAATAATACACTTTGAGGAGGTAAAATTAAATTGTGCTTACACACACACACACACACACACACACACGTACACATGTACATTCAACTACTATACAAATACAATAGTGCCCTCTGTTGACACAAAAAGCGACAGCAATTGTTGATTTTCGGGACAGCAATCATCTGTTCATAATTGATAAAATATGAAATTTGTCAGTGCAATTTTAATAAAAATAAATAAATAATAAAAAAAAAGGTTAAGATTAGGATCTATTAAATTCAACAAGTGTTGGATGCGCTGGGTATATGATCACATGAGTCTGTTTAAAGCTCATTCACAACAGAGCAGTTTGCACACACATGCAGATTTTAATAAATGATATCCATTCATTCCGATGTGATAATTTAATTGAGCGTGTGTGGAGGCAAAAATGGATGCAAAAAAATAAAATGGGATGGGATGTAGAGAGGGGATCTCGTTTAAGATCAGTAACTCAATACATTTTAATTTTCAGTATCAAGAAAAACCCATATTGCTGTTAAGAATGTGTAAACTTGAGGCGAACTGCATTTATCCACTAAAATCACCTTGAGACAGGTGGTTTAAAGTACTTGTAAAAAAAATGTCTGAGAAGTTAAATTCGTTCTGAGAAAAGGTTTGCAGGTGTCATGTCACTTGATTTGATATTTTGCTATCTAATACAAATAAAGTCAGGTTACAGAGAGCTTTTAGAACATAGACATAGTGCCAGCAGATGGAAGACAAAAAGCACAAATATATGGATTAAATGCATTTTTAATGTGGCATTTAAAATGCATGCATTCCATGTGTTTATTCTATAACTTAACTTGGTATGGTGTGGATTCCAGTGGCATTTTGAGGTGAGCCTTGAATTTTGTGCATAAGAAAATTATGGTGATGAGGACATGATCTGGGTGTTTAGCATCTGCAGTGTCACACACACACACACACACACACCAATATTGGTGCGGCTATCCTTATGAGGACTCTCCATAGACATAATGATTTTTTATACTGTATGAACTATAGATTATATCCCCTAACCCTACCCCTAAACCTAACCCTCACAAAAAACTTTCTGCATTTTTACACTTTCACAAAAAAAAAAAAAAAAAAAAAAAAAAAAAACATTGTTTAGTATTTTTTTTAAGTTATTTGAATTATGGGGACACTAGAAATGTCCTCATAAACCACATTTATAGCATAATACCATTGTAATTACCAGTTTGTAACCTACACTGGCAGCCAAAAGTTTGGAATAATGTACAGATTTAGCTTTTATTTAGGACATTAATAACATGAAAAATTACATTTACAATTTGAAACTACTTCAAAGAGTTCTCATCAAAAAATCCTCCATGAGCTGTCAGTTTGTCCAGATACTCAGGTGACATTCACCCCACACTTCCTGTAGCACTTGCCATAGATGTGACTTTCTTCTCGGGCACTTCTCATGCACCTTACAGTCTAGCTGATCCCACAAAAGCTCAATGGGGTTAAGATCCATACCACACCTTTTCCAATTATCTGTTGTCCAATGTCTGTGTTTCTTTGCCCACTCATCTTTTCTTTTTGTTTTTCTGTTTCAAAAGTAGCTTTTTCTTTGCCATTCTTCCCATAAGGCCTGAGTCTTCTCTTTACTGTTATACATGAAACTGGTGTTGAGCGGGTAGAATTCAGCTGAGGTCATGTGAGGCATCTATTTCTCAAATTAGAAACTCTGAAATACTATCCTCTTGTGTAGTTATACATCTGGCCTTCTACATTCTATCCTTGTTAGAGCCAGCTGTTCTTTGTCTTTGAAGACTGTAGTGTACACCTTTGTATGAAATCTTCCATTTTTTTGGCAATTTCAAGCATTGTATAGCCTTCATTCCTCAAAACAATGATTGACTGATGAGTTTCTAGAGAAAGCTGTTTCTTTTTTGTCATTTTAGACCTACAGTAATATTGACCTTAAGCCATTTCCAGTCTATTGCATACTGTGGCAACTCAAAAACAAACACAAAGACAATGTTAAGCATCATTTAACGACCCAAATAGCTTTCAGCTGTGTTTGTTATAATGGCAAGTGATTTTCTAGTACCAAATTATCAATTTAGCATGATTACTCAAGGATAAGGTGTTGGAGTGATGGCTACTGGAAATGGGGCCTGTCTAGATTTGATCAAAAATGACTTTTTTCAAACAGTGATGGTGCTGTTTTTTTTACATCAGTAATGTCCTGACTATACTTTGTGATCAGCTGAATGCCACTTTGGTGAATTAAAGTACCAATTTCCTTCCGAAACAGCAAAATCTGTACATTATTCCAAACCAAATAGGCCTGGTTGCTAGGGAGTCACATGGGGTAACCTCATCGTGGTCGTGATTAGTGGTTCTTGCTCTCAGTGGGGCACATGGTAAGTTGTGCGTGGATCGCAGAGAGTAGCATGAGCCTCCACATGCGGATTCTCCGCGGTGTCATGCACAATGAGCCACGTGATAAGATGCGTGGACTGACTGTCTCATAAGCAGGGGCAACTGAGACTTGTCCTCAGTCACCCAGATTTAGGTGAGTAACCGTGCCACCACGAGGACCTACTAAGTAGTGGGAATTGGGCATTCCAAATTGGGAGAAAAGGGGATAAAATGTAAAAAAAAAAATAATAATAATTATATATATATTTGCAACATGAATGACACTTACCTTGCTCCGCGTACCCAACGTAGGACTGGTCAGTGACGGGGAGGAGGCTGAGTGTCCTCATAGCCAGCCACAACCACCTGTGCATGGATGTGTGTGTGTTGCGGCCAGGTGCGTGGAGGTGGAAAACCCACCCCTGCAACGCCCTGGCCACGAATGCTCGGTGCACGGCTGTCGTAACAAGTTTTTTTTTTTTAATGACTGGTTAAGTGCTCATGGAAAAGATGTGTTTTTAGTCATTTTTGAAGACAGAGAGAGAGTCAGCTTCAGGGATGGAGTTGGGAAGGTCATTCCACCATCGTGGTATGATGAAGCTGAAAGTCTGGGAAAGTGTTTTGGTGTCTCTTTGTGTTGGTACAACAAGGCGACGTTCCTTAGCTGACCGCAGGCTTCTAGTGGGCGCATAGCTCTGCATAAATTATTTTAGGTATGCTGGAGCAGACCCAGTGACTGTTCTGTATGCCAGCATCAGAGTCTTGGAATTGATACGTGCATCAACCGGCAGCCAGTGGAGAGAGACAAGGAATGGTGTAACATGCGCTCTCTTTGGTTCATTAAAGACCAGACGTGCTGCTGCATTCTGGATCATTTGCAGGGGTCTAATTGCACATGCAGGGAGGCCTGCAATGATCGCATTACAGTAGTCCAGTCTAGTTATGACAAGTGACTGGACAAGCAGTTGTGTGGCATGTTCAGAGAGGAAGGGTCTTATCTTCCTGATATTGTAGAGTGTAAATCTAGATGATCTTGCGGTCTTTGAGATGTGGTCTGTGAAATTTAGTCTGTTGTCGATGGTTACCCCTAGATATCTATCTACTCTTTTAGGGAGAAATATACTCTTTTAGCACAGCGCGCGCTGTCGAAGCACCCAGGTGCGTTCTCTGCACTTATCTGTGCGAGAGGGGGAGAAACCGCTGTGATGCACCGTGAAATCCAACAGCTGCGGAGATCGCTTGCTTTCTACAGAGGCAAATGGATCGGAAGTGGAATACATCAACACCGCTCGGCTCCGAAGAAAATATCTGAACGAGTGGTTGCACACCAGCTCCTTTTATACCCGCATGTCCGGGGGAGTGGCATGCAAATTCCACTCGCCAATTTTCATTGGCCTTTTCTCAAACATCAGAGGTGTTTGGGGCTCCCAAGAGTGACCCCTAGTGTCACTACATCGACACAACGTCGAGTGAGTGACAGATAGGGAAACGTCTTTTACTGATGAGAGTAAACAAGATATCACTGACCCAGCAAAGGTGATTAAAGATGAAAGATGAAGTCTAAATGAAGCATGAAGTATAGAGTGAGAAACTGAAATTTAACTTTTGCATCAGCTTCGCATGTGATCATATTTGCATGAGTAATTTATCTTTATCTTTATATTGTGATATCTACTGACGGTTTTAGTCTTAAGGATAAAAATTCAGCTGTTTCACGTCATCAAGGCTGTTTTAGTTTAACTTAAAATGTCTCTGCTAAAAAATAAACAAAGAAAAAGTCCTGCAAAAATCTGAATACTATGAACAATCACTCTCATCAAGGTTCATGCCCTTTAGATGTAACTGCATTACAAGCAAGTACTCTAAAAATGATAGTCATCAGAGATACATGATGCATAAAGTTCAAGAGCATTTTGCCAAGGGTCGGTTGAGTGGCATTTGATTTTGAGTAATTTTGTCACATATGTTTATTTTTATTTATTTTTTGTACTTTGAAGTGACCCCATTAGACCCCATTAAAATTCAGCTTTTAAGCTTTTAGTAC
Organism: Myxocyprinus asiaticus; assembly: GCF_019703515.2. Classification (NCBI taxonomy): domain Eukaryota; kingdom Metazoa; phylum Chordata; class Actinopteri; order Cypriniformes; family Catostomidae; genus Myxocyprinus; species Myxocyprinus asiaticus. The sequence goes on from NC_059378.1 coordinate 13,129,983, forward strand.
ATGTCTATTAGCTTTGAAGCCAGCTTTATGCTAGAGTATTCCCAAAAGCAGACAAAATAAACCATAAGGAGACATATGCATTTAAAATTTACATTACTTCTCTTCATGGAAAACTGACACCAAAATATTGATGACTCATCCTGCACTACACAGATTTTGGTCCAGTCAAATGCTCTCTAAAATAAGAATACCTCTCCCCCTAATACCACCTGCAACGGAACAGCAAGTAGCAAATCATGGTTCATGGCTGTGAAAATAAAGACTATTGGCTACCTTTTTTTTTTTTTTTTAAGTAACAAGCGCTTCGATATGTCCCACCAAAACTTCCTGCTTCAGTATGAAATGTCAATACAGGAAAGAAAACAGCATTTAACAAGCAATTTCATAGGGTCTTTAACACAAGACTAAAGAGTTACACCAGAGGGGGCATTGAAGGTAATGCTTTGAATGATATTGATTGTAAAGGACATGATAATTCATAAATGTAAATCAGTTAACAAAGGTCTGTAATGAAGACCTAATTATTTATGTGTGGATTTGTAAGATGAAGAACTGATTGGATCATAAGGGCAATGTGATACACCAATAATAGGTCTCAACAGCATTGTCTCCCCTGTCATCATCTATCCTCTCTCTTTAATTCACACTGTAATGGGGTCCTGAAACTGAACTCTCTATGGTAAAGATGGACTACCCAAAGAGGATGCACTGGAGCTGGCACACACACACACACACACACAAACACATACACATGTCTGTAATCATAAACTCTAAAGCTTCAAAGACTGAGGGATTTAAAAAAAAAAAAAAAAAAAAAAAAAAAAATCTCCTATTACAACTATTCTAGCCCCACAGAGCATCTACTACTTTGAAGGTGTAAAATACGGAGCTGGGACAAAACCAGATCCTATAGGTTATTTTTTTTTTCCTGTGACACAAATGCATGTTCAAATGCATTTTTCCAAAGAAAATCATGTTTAACCAGACCTATACAATGTTGTTTGGCATTCGGTACATTTACATGTGCAGTTACAATCGAGCTACAGCGGGTTTTTGCATAGTCAGGCTACTGTCTTCATCTGTTTGTTCAAGTGAACATGACACAATGTGTAATCTAATATTTGAAGGAAGGACGTCAGCTGAGCAAGTGTTAAATACACATCACGCATCACCTGTCTTAGAGCATGAGCACAAAGGCAATGCCTACTGTGGTCTGATTCATGTGTAAACATGCTGGATGAAGCCAAACTACAATAGAACAGGTCTGTTAGTCAGACTTTGCAAAAAATCAGACTGGTATGATTTTAGTCAGACTACAGCATTTACATGACGTTTAAAAAAGATGAATTATTAATAAAGATGAAATCGAGCTTTTACAGTGCATGTGAACGTACTGATTGATGGTGAGAGCTGAAAATGTGTTATCCTACAAGTTAACCATTTGGTGTTTGGGTTAAATTTTTCAGCCAAGGGGGCCTGGGTAGCTCAGCAAGCAAAGACTACCACCCCTGGAATCGCAAGTTCGAATCCAAGGAGTGCTGAGTGACTCCAGCCAGGCTTCCAAAGCAACCAACTGGCCCGGTCTCTATAAGGTGGTTCTCGCTCTCGGTGGGGCACGTGCAGGGGCATAGCAGTCATTGTAAAAGTAGGGGGGAGACAGCTGTCAGTAGGTGGCTCGCACAGACCCAACAATTACAGTGCAGTATTAATATATTAGTATATATTAATATATAAGTATGATATAAGTATTATATTAATATATATGTATTATTTACTTTTAATATTTGTAGTATTTTAAAGATTCAAGTATTGCAAAATAATTGCAAAATTTTGCAAAATTAGCTGCAAAAATATAGGGCATCTTGTGGAGTATTTGCTTCTGTTTCACACATGACAATAAAAGAAAAGAAAAGAAAAGAAAAGAAAAGAAAAGAAAAGAAAAGAAAAGAAAAGAACAGAAAAGCACAAGCTGGTCCTGAATAAATTATTTATTAAAGTACAATAATGTCAGTCGTGCATGTGCACAATTTTATTTTTTACTCTGTGCTTGTGTATTGTGGGATTTAAATATATCCAATTGGCTCAAATGTTTTGACTACATTCACCCAGGGGTGGAAAGATTACTGAAAAATAATACTCAAGTTACTTCTTAAAAAATTTAGTTTGAGTAGAGTAAAAGTACCTGTCCTAAAAACTACTCAAGTAAGAGTAAAAGAGTAGCTCATTTAAAAGTACTCATGAGTAGTGAGTATTAAGTATTGAGTTGCGAAAGCTATGCCCCTTTAAAAAAAAACTTGATGCTGCAATTTAAAAATGTAGCACACATACCGTAATTTACATTCCCTTCTATGGCTGTTTGCCAGAAAGAATAAAAAATAACTTTCGCTTTCTTCTTCTTTTGTTTTTGGTGATTCAAATTCTTCATGCATATCACCATCTAATGGGCAGGGAGAAGAATTTCTAGCAAAAATGGACTTAAATATTGATCTTTTTTCTCACATATAACTTATGAAGTCATGGATTTAACCACTGGAGTCATATGGATTACTTATATGCTGCCTTTATGTGCTTTTTGGAGCATCAAAATTGGGAATTGGCGGAATTATAAAGTGTATTTGATCGTTTAGGCGCATGTAAAACACGCACAAACATTAGCCGCCTAATCTTTTATATTTGATCTAGATCAACCAACCAGTGGTTGTCTTGCTATCGCGATCGATGTAATGAACACCCCTGGTCTAGATGTAGAACATAGGCTAAGTATAGAAAATTACTCAAAAGTTTATCATCAATATCGAGGACATTTCTCTCTCTTTTTTTTTTTTTTCAGATAAACATCAAGATTGTTTTATTGCCCAGCCCTATTGATAACATTGCCTTAATCTCTCACATCAGCCCAATAATCTCAGTGATAGATAGTTAAATTACAGGCTACATTATAGACACACAGAATCTAGTAAGCAGAAATATGAAATTTAGAGGCAGGATTAATGCTGATATCTGGCTTGAGCAAGTTAAACTCACATAACACAGTCAAGCAACTGGCCTTTTTCACTGCGAAAAGCCCTTCCAGGTGCGGCTGTGATGTTCAGGTGTTGAACTGTGCTTGAGGCATCCTCCATATCCATTAAAGTTGGCGCCGGATCTGCAGCTGCCGTTCAAGTTTTTTACGTGTGATTTGATTTGACGGGAGTCACAAGACTCTCCCTAGCCAATCATGTTGATAGATAAAAATAAAATCAGGACAGGGAAGTAGCGAACACAGACGGTGGGAAAATAGTGCATTAAAAGTACTGTTACAGCACTTAAAATGTACTCAAGTAAAAGTATACAATTTTAAAACTACTTAAGTACAATTCCTGAGAAAAGCTACTTAATTACAGTAATGTGAGTATTTGTAATTTGTTACTTTACACCTCTGCGTTCACCAAAATTCGTTCAGATCCATTTAATGATTCAGTGACCATTTCTGGTGATGCCAGAAGGTGGTGACAAATGAGTGTCTTGTGTAAAATTAGTTAGTCACTGAATCAACAATCAAAAGAAAATTTTAATCCTTTAAAATTTGTATGTCTACAGACCTACAAAGAGACTTTAGTAGAGGTTTTAAGCATTATAAGAACAAAGAAAATCTATCATTTCCCTACAGTTTGTGAGCTGCTGAGCATGTCTTTTATCAAAAGACAACAATAATAGTCTTATAATAATTATAATGAGTTCCAATAACGTCCGTACATTTTCATGTGTAAAAAAGTGTGTACACATATCTGTTCACTTCAGTAAAATTCCCAAGTGTTCTAAGAACACAAGAGATCTATCTATTTTCCTACAGTTTGTCAACTGCACACCAACATAGAGGTAAAAAACAGCAGCTGATATTAAAAATAGCTTTACATATTTAACACAGATCTAGTAATCTGCATAAACTGTCAAAAACAACTGATCAAACTATTACCTCACAAACATATAAAAAGCATAACTTAATGAAGACTCGGGCGCTGATATAAACTCCACTTACAATGTGTGCTTAAAAGGATTGTCCTTTGTTTCTGCAGTACATTTCACGTAATGCTGCCAATCAAGAACGATATGCCGATAAATAACTCTCGTTTGTGTGATCCCCATCACTACATTATTAATTAAGATCAACATCAATGCTGATAAAAAACATGGATAAATGAGCATTGTTGAAAGAAACTTTGTAGAAACAAACAGAGCTGCGTTGATTAGACTGTCTGACTGACAGCCTATTATGTAAGGGTTGTTTCGGCTCATGAAACTCACCTGTGTTTGGCTGGATGGTTGCTCAATCAGCCGAAAGTAACAAAACGCAAACAATACTGTATACAAATACACCATTTGGACTCGGTATGGGTTCAGCTTAGGAAAAGTGCGGGGGACAAAAATCACCTTTTTAAAGAGTGCGAAGGACATGTCCCCGACATCCCCCGCGGCTGCTACGCGCTTGGGCGCATGGGAAGTTGTGCGTGGATGCCACGGTTAATAGCATGAGCCTCCACACGCACTAGGTCTCCACGGTAACATGCTCAGCAAGCCACGTGACAAGATGCGCGGGCTGACTGTCTCAGAAGCGGAGGCAACTGAGATTCGTCCTCCGCCACCTGGATCGAGGCGAGTCACTGCGCCACCATGAGGAATTAGAGCGCATTGGGAATTGGGCATGCCAAAAGGGGAGAAAAGGGGAGAAATAAAAATAAATAAATAATAATAATCATAACAGTCTAAGAATTCTCAAAAGGTCAAATAAATGCTAGAAAAAAAGGTGGAAACATGCTTCAAGTTAGATATTATAACCTGGATGCATTATTATTTCTAATACCCATAGGAGTCATTTACGAGTGGGACGGGTGGGACTTGTCCCTTCCACGTTTTGCCTTTGCCAGATTGCCAAAACATCTCCAGTTCTTGAGCAGGAGTTTCCATTTCATTTGTGTGTGTTATAATAAGTGGGGATCCAGCTCGTTGCGGCTGTTATCAGTGGCGTTGAGTGACAGCGGGTGGTGATGTTCTCTCGTGCATGCAGACGTGCACTCTTCTCGCTCTGTTGTACCGCAGCTCGTGCTCTTTTCCAGTTGAATCACAAAGCAAAATGCCAACAGATGTTTCCTCACTCATGTTATACATCCACTGATGTACAGATGCAATTTTTGTTTATTTAAATAAAAGTTATATAAGGGTGGACTAGAATCCAGAACTCTGTGTACTAGAGGCGAAAACTTTACCATGAGACTAAGTGGTCAATCTGGCTGAAGTTATGCTGATCAATGGATTATTCACTGACTACCAAAATCCCAGTACTGATAGTGTTGGATGAATGGATCAAGTTTATATAATAATTATGTGAAATATTTATTGTAGTGCTTGAACTGGTCAGCAATAATGTATTTTTATCAAAACAGTTAAAGATTATTTGACATTATCTGCACGTAACCTAATTAATATTCATGAGTTTCACCACTTCGTGATGCAAACTGCACCTGTGTTCCTTTAACTTTCAAAATGGCAAATAAAGAACCCTTAATACACCCAATCAAAGACAACCACCTATACACACACACACACACACGCGCACACACACACACGCACACACACAGTCCTTTAAACCAGTAAAAGCACTTGCTTATCGAACCCTAGTATAGCCCATTTATTTCCACAGGCCCAAAAATATAAATCTTTAGTCAAAATAATCTCAAATGATCATGTAAACAACTAAATCCCAGTTCATTTAGTTAATAAGTGGAATAAGCATAAGTAGGCAACATAGATGCATCTGGTTACCACTTCAAAGGACACTGAGAGTGGAGACAGCGATTCTGTTCCATTAGAGGTGAATGTTTTTAAGTGGTTCTGCATGACCATACTAATCTAAAAAATGTGTAGTTGTTATGCTCTCTTGCCCTTTTTGCATGGGCCTGAGGACCAGGGTTTCCCTCTCTCCCAACTGGCTGAAAAGGAGACTCCTCTTAAAGGCCTATTCATTTGCCAGACCTCCTTGATGGATTGGTTTAGCTGGGCTGCTAGTTAACACACTGAAAGGCACTGTTATGCAGATCTAAGCAGGTGACTGGGAGGCCAGAGGCTGCTGGCAAATTTTATACAGACTCTCCTGTTGAACATTTTGTTTTATTTCCACCTTAGCCAAAATGCAGACACTAAATCCGAACATAACCAGAGGCTCTGAGAACAAATTTGTGCTGGTGACTGCTCGGCCAGAGGAGAGTGCTTCTCTTTCATTGACCCATCTCAAACACACTTTACAACCCCTACTAGTGTTTTAAGTTATAAATACTGGCAGGGGGTCATTCTAACGGGTCAACTGTGATCTGGATCTCGTAACGAAAAGTGTATGCTTACCATGCATCAACACACCACATATTATAGTTGTGAATAGGTTATATCTAGTAAATGAATAAATGAGGATTGTCTGATCCTATATTCTTCAACAGTCATGGTATGAAATGGTATGCTTTGACTAGTTGTCTGTATCAAATATAAAGTGTCATAATTTAAAGGAATATTCCAGGTTCAATACAATCGACAGTATTTGTGGCATAATGTTGATTACCACAAAAATAATTTCAACATGCCCCTCCTTTTCTTACCCCCCCCAAAAGTCAAGGTTTCAGTAAGGTACAATGGAAGTTAATGGGCTAATTTATGGAGGGTTTCAAGGCAGAAATATGAAGCTTATAACTTTATAAAAGCACATTAATTTTTCTGTTAAAATACTTCTCTTGTATTATTAAGTGTAAAGTTGTTTTAGGGTTTACAGTGTTATGTCTTCATGGCAACGGAGTTGAAAAATTTGATATCAATTTTACACAGAAAAGGTTAGTAAGCAATTTTATCATACTAAAATCATGTTAACACGCATATTGTTTATGTCTTGTGGCTGTACTTTTGAAATAGTGACTATTTTAACATTTACGGATTGGCCCCATTCACCTCATCCCCCACATTGTAACCCAGATTTTTCCTTTTTTAAAGAAAAGGAGGGACAAGTCAATTTATTTATTTTGTGGTAATCAACATTATACCTCAAATGCTGTCGATTATGCTTAACTAGCATTCAGGGATTTTCCTGCAAACAAAATGAATGATATTCATCTTGCGTTTGTTGCTTAATACATGCTAAACAAGCTTCTCATCTTAGAAGCTTGTTTGTGCAGCACAGCTGAAGCAATCAAAGAACCATTGGCGCAAGGGAGATCCACTAAAATTGATCACGATTTTACGGCAGTAACTGTGGTATATAGACAAAATGTTGCAGTTTCATATTAAATATGCTAATCTATTAGGTGGAATTTATTATAAGTATTTTATAACAATTGTGACAGTGCTGTGTTTAGGCTACTATTTTTCATAAATAATTTTCAGCAAAATAAATATTTTATAGTTAAATTCATCAAGACTAGTTATAATATTCTGAATGTTCCCAGGAGTAGAACACTTTACTAAGCTGTGCTAGTGAAAATGTTTGTTTCCTACTCCATAAAAGATATTGTTTTCTTTTTATCAGGCTTATAACAGATATTGATTTCCTTTCATCAGGCTCCTAATAATTTAAGAAATCTTTATGAATACCCGAAGGAAAACATGGCCAATTTATTTCCTAATACCAAACATCATTTGAATAATACCAAACATCATTTGAAGTCCAGACTTTATACCCATTTATGTACTTGCCCTTATATTTAAAGTGCAATACCATAAGCATAGGTAAAGGTGGATGGCGCCTCATTTCTCTGGTTAGGTCAATGTAGCTAGCCTTTCTAAAAAATAAATAATAGAAATAAGGTGTTAATTAAATTAAGTTTTACTATTTCACATAGCACCTTAGTAAAGTAAAAAATTACGTGTTTAATTCAAAAGGTTCCATTTATTCGATGGTAAAAAAAATAACTCATATCCAATGTCCAAACATAAAATGCTATTAAATAATTATGTTATATATCAAATACAATTATGTAAAACAACTTTGAGCATGTGGATGACCGTATACTGTATATCAGTCACCACCGAAAAACATTTTTGACCCAGAAAAAACCCTGGTATTGGACCCAGAATATTCCTTTAGTCACGTTTTATCCCTCTAACTTCAGCCATTCACACGCAGTACCATACTGCATATAGTCGTCAACAGTATGTAGCGAGAGAAATAGCGTCCATGCATCATTAGAATCATCCAAAGTGTATGCCATGCTATGTAACTAGAATAAAGGAGTAACCTGTGAGTTTTGCAGGAACTCTTGCAGTTATTTTAGATAGAAAGCAGGTCTTTGATGAGCATGAATGAGCATCTACAACCAAGAGGTGCATGCCAACCTGAGTAAGTGGGTCACATAAGCCGACTGATCAGATAGCAAATACTCAAAGCCCTGATGGTAATAGAGGTAGTAATGAGTCTCATTAACACAAAGAAAATCAATCAAGCCAACGGCTATAATAAATTATTCAACTCATCGTGTTACACATGCTACAATCTTCTCGATTCCTTCCTTACATAGCATGCCCAATACTAGCTGACAGTTTGCAGCTATAGGACAAAAAAAAAGTTTTCAAATTTACTTTTCAGAAGTAACATAAATTGCTTCAATTTGAGCAATGTGGTACTGGTGTAAGAGGGAAGAATAAAAACTGCTGTTTAATGTGCTACCTTACAGCCATTTAATTTACCAATCATTTTTTTATTTTTCTTATTATTATTATTATCTATTTAAATCCCTGGATACTCCTGTTGGCTGTATAAAGTGGCAGAGATGCAGGAAAAATAGGCCTCGACGCCAGCAGATATTCGAAGCATCTCATTAATATTTAGACAAGTATGAATATTTCAAGACATTTTAGGCTTTACAGATGTTAAAAAAATATTTGGAATATGGGCTGAGGTCTTCTTTTCATTTGCACCAATACATATGTCCCCTGCTCCACCCCACTGCTTTTACTCACAGTGTTAACTCTGGTATGGAGATCCTTTCCAACATTGACCGTTACTTAGCTTACCCATGCACATTTACAAATTTAACTTTAAACTTGCGACTAGACAGTGTGCTTGAGGTTACTCCACACTGTCTAGGCATGCCTGGCTCCTCTCTTTGTTTCATTTAATAACATTTAGCAAATGGTAATTTTACTGCATTACCATTACCAAAGAATTTGTGGCTAGAAAACGGTATACACACCTACACCTGCACACTTGTCTTTTTTCCTTTACTTCCTCCATCTCCGGTCAGATTATTGTCACATAATTTACTTAAAACTCTTTCTCTCTATCTTTCACTCATACACACACACACACACACACACACACACACACACACACACACACACACACACAATGCCATCCTGATGGCAATCTGCATTTAAATATGCCTCATCACAGTCTTCAGAAAAATTCTTTAGGAGCTTCTGTTGTGTAGGGGACCCCATACTGTGTCATAGGTCTCCAGCTCACACACAAAGAGAGACTCAAAGTACTAAGTTAGAAATGTCAGCTGAAAGTTTGTCTGGGAGACCTTTTAGTTTTATTGTAGCACAGCAAAAGACTTGCAATTAAGGGCACATTCCAGAGCTGACTGTTGCCCCGTAATAGTTTACAGCAATGGAGAACAGGCAGATGAGGATTTCTTCTTACCCTCCAACCAAGCAACCCCTCCCTCTGAAGGGCCTCCTAAAAAGAAGACTAGTCTTTGCCTTCTTTACAAAGCAGAAGGGCAAAATGCTCTTTGAATTGATCTGGTACATAGCAGAAAAGATAGTTACAGAACAGCAGTCTAGAGTTCTTCCTCTCATTTATAGCATAGCAAAAAAAAAAAAAAGTATTGAGAAAAAAAGCAACAAGTGATTTAATACTAAGACCTAACCTAAGACATATTAAAATGTCTCAGAGGTTGATGTAGTTCAGTAATTGATTTAGATATGGTTATTAGTTAGGGTCAAACAGGAATCAAAAACTTTTTGCTTTTAGTTTTTTCAATTCAATATTTTTTAAAGACATTTTTTAACAATCACACCTCTCTGTTTATTGAGTGATTCAGCTGAGCAGACCAGTTCATGCTACAGTACATTTCATTCTATGTACCAACAAGAGAATGTGGAGAGGCCTTTGGACTCACCCAAGCAAAAAATCAAGCTTGAATGTCCAGGAAAGCATGAATAGCTAGGAGTGTATGCTGTTATCTTTGCGCACACAGGTCCTTTAAATTGCCTGCTGGCACAGACAAGAAATGTCAGCTTTGTTCAGATTCTACTGAATCCTCCTTTGGTGACTTTATCTAGGCAAAGAACCCCTAAATTTGCACTGAACATTACAAGCTGACCATATACTATACTAACCCAATACAACTCTTAACTATGAAACCCATTCTTAAAGGGATAGTTCACCCACAACTTAAAATTATCTCATTATTTACTCAACCTCATGCCATCCCAGATGTGTATGACTTTCTTTCTTCTGCTGAACACAAATGAAGATTTTTAGAAGAATATCTCAGCTCTGACAATGCAAGTGATTGGTGGCCAGAACTTTGAAGGTCAAAAAAGCACATAAAGGCAGCATATAAGTTATCCATACATCTCCAGTGGTTAATTCCATATCTTCAGAGGCGATATGATAGGTGTGGGTGTGAAATAGATCAATATTTAAGTCCTTTTTCACTATAAATTCTCCTCCCTGCCCAGTAGGTGGCGATATGCACAAAGAATGTATATCGCCAAAAACAAAAGAAGAAGAATGTGGAGATTTATTGTAAAAAAAATAACCCACACCCACACCTACCATATAGTTTCTCAGATATGGATTAAACCGCTGGAGTCTTATGGATTACTGTTATGCTTTCTTTATATGCTTTTTGGACCTTCAGATTTCTGTCCACCATTCACTTGCATTGTATGGACCTACAGAGCTGAGATATTATTCTAAAAATCTTCATTTGTGTTCAGCAGAAGAAAGAAAGTCATAAAAATCTGGGATGTCATGAGGGTGGGTAAATAATGAGAGACTTTTCATTTTTGGGGGAACTATCCCTTAATAAGTGGAGTAAGCAATTCCTGAGAAAGACTGTTGATATTTGAACTGCAGCCAAACAAACACACCCCTCCCTTCAGTGCTCCTTCAGAAGCTCCTTCAGATGTACGTGCATTGCCAAGGCAACGACACTAACAACTGGGCTAGCTGACCAAATCTGTCATCATTAACTCACCCTCATTTCATTCCAAACCCATACGACTTTCTTTCATCTGTGGAGATTTACGGATGGAGATTTTAGACAGAATGTTAGCCTCAGTCACTATTCACTTTTATAGCATCTTTTTTTCTCTCCATACAATGAAAGTGAACAGTGACTGAGGCGAACATTCTGCCTAATATCTTTTTGTGTTCAATGGATGAAAGAAAGTCATATGTGTTTGGAACAACAGGAGGGTGAGTAAATGATGACAGAATTTTAATTTTGGGTGAACTATTCCTTTAACTTTAAAAACTATTTATTATTCACCAGAAGTTGAATAAATTCTTCTCTGCTGGGATGGGATGTCAGATAACATCCAAATCTACTTAATGCCTGGATATGTGAAATATGAAAAAGCATCTTCAGAACCACAAAACAGGGTCTTACCTCCATTTGTGCAGAACGAAGCCAGGACATTGTTCTCCACACACATTACAAGGTTGTCCTCTTTCTAGGTCATCAAGCACAGTGGGCTGCAGAAAAGATAAGAGATGGTGAGATAGCTTTTTTTTATTTCATGTAAATGTAAAAATAACTGAAGAAGTAGATCTGCACACTGTTATACTATTCCTTTTTACTGATCAAAAAAACAGCAACATTTCAATCTAACTGATCTTCATCAGGCCAGTCAGATCGAAATGTTGCTGTTTTTAATCAATAAAAAGGAATAGTATAACAGTGTGCAGATCTACTTCTTCAGTTATATTTTAATGCGTTTTGCCTTGATCTGGCATCTACTGAAGAAGAGTTGGATGTGCGTGCACTTTCCCTCTTTCATATACAAATATGCAATGCACAAGAAGAAAAAGCACACTGTAAAAAAAATTGTCAGGTAACCTAAAAAACCTAAAATAAAACTGGTTTTATTCAATCCAAAAATAGTATTTAAGATGATTGAATTGGATACATTATTTTTAAAACCAATGAAAGTCATTTATGAGAGTCAGATGAGGTAGAACTAGATCTTTAAGATAAAAACTGCATCGTTCCATTTTTTACAGCATATATAAAAGCATACATGCGCATGTATAGGGCATACAGAAGATCAAAACAGGTTAAAGCTGGAAAAATGTTAAATGCAGGCTCTACGTGCATTAAATCTGTATTGAGTATTGCCAACACTTTTTCACAAAATTTACTTCATATGATAACATCAACAAAACTAATTTTAAGGTTAAGATCAGGTAGAAATAGGTCCTTATGGTAACAACTGCAGGTCACCACTTTTTACAGTGTATAAGTGATCAGATATCACAGTGGGAACCTCATTAACATTCTGTGAATACTTCTCCAAAACACTTATTTGCTTAAAATAGCCTATAATTCACATAAATGCATCTGCTCTAAACTCCTGTATCACGTGTTGTCATATCATACATTTAAGACACGCATTTAGTGTAGCCTATAATTAATTATAGCGAAGCTGACAGTTAAATAGAACGAAGCAACAAAATGCTCTTCTTGACTACTTTTTGTAAACATGTAAAGAGTGAGAAGATACAGTGACTCCTTTCTATATTGCATCATTACATCATAAATAAATCTGATATATGGCATATGCAATATATATATATATATATATATATATATATATATATATATATATATATATATATATATGATTTTAATGCAATTCAAAATGCAATATAAATTTTTTTAAATGCTACAAAAACGACTGTTTTTATATATGTAGCTTGTTTTCTCAAACTGCAGGCCTATAGGAATTTGAATATCATATGCACAAATATCAAATATTATTGTATATGTATGTATGTTTATGTGGTCATTTATCATGCGCCAGCAGATGGCGTCAATTGTGTTATGAGTGAGTCAATCATTCAACACTGACACGTACCAAACCGCATAAATGATGCCTCCACAGGGCACTCCGAAGGGAGAGCAATCATTTTGGCTAAACTAAAGGGTTGTTCCAATCACAAATACGAATGATTTAAAAGTGAGATCCGAACTGCAGTTATTTTAAAGCCCAAAACCTTCAGTCACCACACATAATGAAGCATTTATTGCTTTATTAATGGAGAGGGAAACACCATCACAACAACTAAAACAATAATAGTATGCGAATTCAGTGCGCCACAGCATTCCATTTCAGTTAGACCACTAGCTTTTAATGTATTTTAACTGTGTTGTTTTTATTTTCACTCATTCATAAATTGAAGATTATCATTTGCATTGCCTAAGTATTGTCTTTTGGGCTTCACTCTTTCATTGCATTCGCTTTCTCTTCTTGTTGAACTCAAAAGCTGGAATAATGCTGGAATACACATAGGAGAGCTAGCAGAAGACTGTCATTATGACGCACATTTTGCGAGAGAACGCAAAAGCATTTGCTTATTTTTTTTTCCCCACCCAACTAATTTTTTCCCCCACTACCTTGACCCTTTAGGGGCCCAGTACCTGAGCAGTTCCAGTAGCACAGACGTTTCATTACATCCAAACTTCTTATTTCCGTACAAATAACTCCATTAATGGTGCGTAAAAATGTAAGTCTTTAATACTCACCCACCGGCTGGAGTTTCCTTTCTTCAGGCTTCGGGCAAACATGACAGCTTTAGGAAATTAATTTCAATGCGTAACTGAGACGGGTCACCGAGTCAATATTAGAGAACATTCGTAGAGATACGTTCATCACCGCTCTCCGGTCTTTCGGTGCTCACGCGGTTCGTCCCATCAGTTTTGTTGCGGGCTTGTGAATGTAATTACTGCATTTCCGGACACGCCAACGCTTTTTGGAACTAACCAATGCGATAAATTGCAAACGAGACAGGTAAATTCCAGTGCAAATGTATGAGATATCCTCAGAGACATTTTCTCTAATTGCACTTATACATCACAGGCTTTCTTTCACTAAGTGAAGATGGAAACACATGTAGGCTATAAAACAACCTGCAGCTGTTACTTAAGGAGCCATTTCTACCTGATCTAACTCTTACAGTTAGTTTTGTTAGTGTAACCTTATGTACGTATTTAGGTATTCAGTGGTGTTAAATAATATTATTGACTCATTATCAAAGCAGTTAATATAGATAATTCACATATTTTAGGTTACTTTTACGTTACATGTTTTAGGTTTCCTTGATTGTCCACATATTTGTAAGTATGATTCATTTCAATAGTAACAACAATAGCAATGTGTATTTAGTAAGAATTATTTAATAACATAAGTGCATGGGATGCATTGGTGTTGTTCTTAGTATTAACACTTCATTGTTAAGTGAGACTGTGACGGAATGTGCAATAAAAAGTTCTGCATCTTAATATTCTAACAAATCTCCATAACTGTAAATCTAAAATATATGCCATCAGGCAGTTATAGAAACAAAGAAAGACAGTTACTCTCATTACAGGTTTCAAACCTACTGTAATAAAAGTCTCTCTCTCTCTCTTTTTTTTTTTTTTTTTTTTGCTGAGTGGCAAAATGTTTCATCACATTATTTTGTTGTTAATATTGTGGTGTTTTGTTGGCATTAGAGAAAAAGTAGATCAATAATGCAGCATTGTTAGGATACTTGCAGGCTCTCTACCTTGATCACTGGGTGTTGTATAAATATTCTGTGTTCAATAAAAGTTACGTATAATCGACAGCATTTGTGGCATAATTTTGGTTACTACAAAAAAAAAATAATTTCAACTCATCCTTCCTTTTCTTTAAAAATAGCAAAAATCAAGGTTAGAGTGAGGCACTTACAATGGAAGTGAATGGAGCCCATTTTTGGAGGGGTTAAAGGCATAAATGTGAAGCTTATAATTTTATAAAAGCAATTTCATTCATTATTCTGTTAACACACATATTGTGTGTTTTACTTTTTAAATAGTAAGTATTTTAACGATAGTGGGGGGGGGGGGGGGGGGGGGGGTTAAGAAAAGGAGGGGCAAGTCAGAATAATTTTTTTGTGGTAATAAATATAATGCCACAAATTCTGTTGATTGAGCTTAAAGGATTAGTTGACCCAAAAATGAAAATTCAGTCATTGTTTACTCACCCCTGTGTTGTTTTAACCCTATATGACTTTCTTTCTTTTTCTTAACACAAAGGGAGAAATTGTGAAAAAATATTGTGATCAGTGATGTCATACAATGCCAGTTTATGGTGACTACCTCTTTAAGCATCAAAAGAAGGTAAAAGTATTATTCAGAAGTTTAATAAATTATTCCATGACACTCATGATTGTTATGAACCCATACGATGAGGTTTGGTGAGAAACAAACCGTAATCGAATGTATTATTTAGTGAAACTGTTCACTGATCGTTGATAGAGCACGAGAGCAACAGTACACGCAGCCCCCTAGCGACATTGGAGCGTTCAAGCGAAAACAAATTTTTTGTTTATCTAAAAACAGGTCCGCCACAGCGATAGTGACAAAAGAACACAACACAGCTGCACACAAAACAGAGAACAGAACTTACTAAACATGTCTGAAGAGTTTGTCATCAAAGAATTTATGCATTTCTATGCCCAGCCTTATTTTTTGAACAGAGTACTCGGAAATCAAACAGAAACATAGAGGAGGCTACAGGCAGCCATAGTCACACCGTGTCCTAACCTTACAGCAAACAACATGTGATAAAAGGTATATTTCTATTGTAATCAGAGTTCTTGTCCTAATCAGCCATGACGAGCGACGGTACACTCTATCAATCGCTTGATGTCTATTTTCGGCATCATGCTGGTAAATCCATCCACTGTGAATTGGAATCCAAAAACTTAAGGCTATAAATAAGGCTGGGTTAGGGTTAGGTTAGGCTTAGGGTTTTGAGCTTAACTGTATTAAACCCAGAATATTCCTTTAAGTGGGAATCAAAGAGCAAGATTAATTGTGCATAGGTGTGAAGGAGTATAGGCTTGTATGCCTGTGTGAGTGTATGTGTTTTTCTGGTTGCACTGTGAATAGTGTACAAAACTGGTGGTCAAGACTAAAAAAAGGTGTAAATAACTCACACCACTACCTAACACACCAAGAACTTTTGTACAACTGCTGTCACGCTACACTTCACACTCCTTTCACTCCCATTCAAATGCATTCGCTCAAGGGAGACTGAAAACACAAGCTCATGTGAAGACATTTTGTGTTCAATTGCAAACAAAAGTTCATGGTTGACATGTCAGTAAGACATCACTTCCTGTCTAAGTGGCGGTAATTGGCCAACTGAACCTACTATACAGACCAGACCTTTGCCGTTTTAATCCAAAGTCTGGCTATGTGAGACTGGGTGAACTCTGACATGTGAATCTGGATGACAAGAAGACGTGTGAGTAGACAGTATATTTCAACATTTTGAATATATTATTTGTTATTTGTGATATTTATTAAAACCCGAAGCCCTCACATGTGACATCATATCCTTCTGAAATTTTTTGCTTGCTGAAAGTGTAGTGTGACCGCTCCTTCAATGTGAATACGTTTTAAACTAAATGTAAAGAACAGTACAATAAATGGTCCTTTAGCTTTCAGGTGCTTCATAGACTACTTTTAACAATATACATATTATTCCTTTGAAGATTTAGCAGTTCTATGTAAGCAGTTATTGTTACTGCACCACAGCCTTTATTAGGCAACAATCCTTATCATCTCAAAATGCCTGTGACTAGACTACTGTCTTCTAGCCAGTTGACTTAATTTGTTAGACTTAAGTTTGTTAGACTTTTAACACAAATTACAGCATTGAAAAAAAATCTGCTAACCCATTAGAGTATAATACATAAACCTGAGCAGGTGAAACTTTGCTAACTAATACAGAATTTTAACAGAGTTTTGAGTACCACTCAAGTCTGTCTGGCTTGTCAGCTTGAATACAGATGGTCTACAAAAAGCCTTGACCTGTTTCAATTCATAGTTTATTAAATATTTATGAAATGTTTAATGAACTTTTTTATATTTATTTCTTCAAAGAAGATTTCTGTAGCATACATTTTAAGGTTAATTCAAAATGCTCACCCTTAAGATGATTCAGTGACACCTTAAACCCAGCACAGTTTCAGCAATGTACCTGCATGGCTCCTGAAGGTGTTTTGTGGAAGTTGTGTAGACCTGTACGTAGTCATGGGGACAGTAAACATTGCCTGTGTCAAATGTGTTCTGGGTGCTTCACCTGTAACACTTTAATCTCCCGGGCCAAGGCATCAAATATATCAAAAAGACCACAAAAAAGAGCCATAAAAACATCACAAATGCCCCTCAGACTAAACAACCATTAAAAGACGGCAATGATAATAGAATAAAGAGTGTTTTTGAGAACTTTACTCCTTATGCCCTGCTAATTATGCAGTTATTATGCATACAGCTTTATGGCCTAATATTAAAGGGATAGTTCACCCAAAAATGAAAATTCTCTCATTATTTACTCACCCTCATGACATCTCAAATGCATATGACTTACTTTCTTCTGCAGAAAACAAATTAAGATTTTTAGAAGAATAATTCAGCTCCGCAGGTCCATAAAATGCAAGTGAGTGGGTGCCAACATTTTGACTCTCCAAAAAGCACATAAAGGCAGCATAAAAGTAATCCATAAGACTCCAGTGGTTAAATCCATGTCTTCAGAAGTGATATGATAGGTGTGGGTGAGAAACAGATCAATATTTAAGTCCATTTTTGCTAGAAATTCTTCTCCCTGACCAGTAGGGGGTGTATGCATGAAGAATGTGAATCACCAAAAATACAAGAAGAAGAATGTGAAAGTGGAGATTGCCTGAGCAGGGTGGAGAATTTATAGTACAAATCGACTAAAATATTGATGTGTTTCTCACCTACACCTGTCATATCACTTCTGAAGACATTGATTTAACCATTGGAGTCATATGGATAACTTTTATGAAGACTTATGTGATTTTTGGAGCTTCAACATTTTGGCACCTATTCACTTGCATTGTATGGACCTACGGAGCTGAGATATTCTTCTAAAAATCTTAATTTGTATTCGGCTGAAGAAAAAGTCACACATTTGGGATGGCATGAGGGTGAGGAAATGATTCTTTCATGAATTTACTATCCCTTAGATTGACAGACTACATTGAATATTTGTTACATCATTGGACCTTTTAAAGTGAACAAGTGAAAGTTGCAAAAAGTTTATTCAAAAAGAAATGGTCAGTTACAAGACTTAAAATACACACTTTACCTTAATACATTCATATAATTTATATCTTAACCGAAAATCTTGATTTAAAACAATGGAAATGTTATGCATGAATTACCCATATGCTTTCAATTACTGAGTTTAAATGAACCCAAATAAACCCATGACTACAAAGATTTCAAAAAGCTGTCAAGGATATGTATAAATTATATCTTATGAAGTGAAAGAAGCCTATTTTAGGACCATTAAGACTTTTGGCATTGTGACAAAATTTTCATGACAATTGAAAGCACATCTCCCATCCAATTCTCATTGTTTGTTTGCAGATGTACAGAGCAGCTACTGACACATACTTACCTGTTGTCTCAGAGGACAATGTTGAGTCAGTGGTGGTGGTGTGTGCGAATAAGAGAGTAAAGAGTGTAAACTACATAGGCAGAATCACTGGAAATATGTAATGATATAAGTAGGTTACATCATTGGACATAACCTATTTGTGGAAGGTATGGTATTATTACATATGGTAGATTACCTTGCAGAAAATCTAGCACATTTCAGTGGATTAAGTGTTCATCTTGCTGCACTATTTTAACATCATATTAATGTCAATAAAAAGGGGGATTTATTTTAGAGGCATACACACAGCATGTGAGTAAACAACAAAGACAATTGTAGATTATATGATGCCAGATTTATTACATTAGAATCATTCTCTCATATATTATCACCATAATGAATTGTCCTATACATAAATATTTGATCAATACAATTTGAACATCAAAAGAAAATAAATGCAAATAGAATCATTTAAAATGTAATGTATGTACAACTAGGAATGGAATAAATACTAATACAATAAAAATGTATGTTTTTAAAGGGTAAAGGGTGGACAAGACAACAAGAATAATATAAAATACTAGTTCATTAAGCAACAAAAGATGACACGAAGAACACCATATAAGAAGTGCCAAGTAATATTGCTTTTTAATAACAATGTTCAGATGTTTTATGCACGTCATTGTTTCCAAAAAATATATCTTTATGAATTCCCTGGCATACATGGACATGTATAAAGCATAAAAATATATTAAAAACAATGTCGAACTCATCCCTTTTTTCACATGCATGCCCCACAGAAAATAACTTGTAAGATATATTCATATACATTCATTTACAATAATGGATTAAGGCACAGTGGCGTGTCCAGACTTTTTTGACTGGGGTGGCCCATGTGGGGCACAGACTCATTTAAGGGTGGCATGAAGCGTAACTCAACATCCCTGATATGAATAATAATAATAATATGATATGTACATTTTCAGAATATTTTCATAGTCAAATGTTACTTACCTAAATAATTGATTAACTGTTATTAAATGTTAATACCGCAAAACACAGAAGACTCCAAATAGCATTTATTTTTTACATTTAGTATTTTTCAGTATAGTTTTTTTTTATATTTGTAGTGTCTCTTTAAACTGCATAAATGTTATGGACACTGCTAATATAAACACAGTAGTTCTTTGTAATTTTGTGGAGTTTTGGAGTTGAAGAGATGACACTACTGTGGCGTGAAGTACTACTATCAAGTAGGTTATTGTTTTATTTTGAGACAATAAAGAAGATACTGAAGATATTTCTTAATCTTATCATAGGCCTACACATGAACATGGATTTCAGTTTTGTGTATGCTACTCAACAGGGCTGCAACTAACGATTATTTTGATAATCAATTAATCTAACGATTATTAGAACGATTATTCGGCAATTATTGCAACGATTAATCATTAGCTCTTAACCGATTATTCAGCTTGTGCCCTGATTTAAAAGGTTGTATTAAACGTGCTTACTAACAATAAAAAGGACAAAATATTTTTTTTAAATACCTTTAAATGACATTCACTGAATTAAAGGAAAAAAAATACTTCTTATTAAGTTTAATTCAGTAAAGAAATTCACTGTAAAAAAATAAATTAAAAAAAATCCTATTGTTATCAAGTGTTTTTGTCTTGTTTTCCATTTAAAATTGTCTAAAATCCTTAAAACAAGATTCATTTACTTGAGAAGCAACATATAAGATATTTAGACTTGCTTCATGAGAATGTATCTTAAATATAAGTGTATCTTGTATATAAGTGTATTTTTTCTCTTGGTTATACTTCCACAAGTGCAGTAAAGACAAAATATACTTATATTCAAGATCTACTCTCTAAAAGCAAGTCTAAATATCTTATATGCTGCTTCTCAGGTGAATGCATCTCTTTTTAAAGGATTTTTAGATATTTTAAAATATTTGTATTTTTAATATTATATTTAACATTCTCAGATAAAAAAAAAAATGTATTCTGCAGTATAGCTGCTAAAGAAAATGTACGTTGTTTTAAAGGAGTTTTAGATATTTATATTGGAAAACAAGCCAAAACAAAAACAAATCAAAAACTTATTTTGTTGCAGTGTATAATGAGCGAAAACTCTCTCTCACATTTCTGTTCACATCAGTCCATCTTTAACTCACAAAAACCCCATGCCCCCTATCTGGACACACCCCTGTTAAGGCATTCAGTGATTACAAATACAGTATTTTTTTAAATGGTACATACTGTAGTATATAATCAGCTTTGTTCCATTTAAGGACTAACTGGTCGACAACTAGATGTTGGCTCTTTTGTTTTCAAATATTGCCTTTTATATTCTGAGATTGTCAAAATGAAAATACAAAAAAATCTAATCAGATAATATTCTGAAAATCTTAACAAAAATCTGACTAATAATGTACAGTAGCCCACAAATAACACCATCTCAGCTTATTAGGTAAAGTACTGTATGGCTTTTTAGTACAAAGAGGTACAAATATACTGTATGTCATAAAATCTGTTTTAGTACATTAACAAATGGTTTCCATTTCTTTGGACCTGATCACTGTTATAGGTCTGATATTTCAAAGCAATGATTTAATCAATACACCAATATGACAATAATTAAATTTTACTGGCATCTATGTAATACAATATATAGTAGTTTAGGAATTATGCACCAATTGATACTAATGATGTACCAATGTTTTTTTGTTATTATTATTATTATTTTATGTACCAATGAATTACCCTAATAATAAAAGCATATCCATAACAAAATATCCATATACAGTATAATGGCAGTGCAGTTATTAAAAGATGCTACAACAATAGGCATACAATAAGTTTAAATAAAAGATTACAGGCATAGGGCGGCTGAGGTAGCATTTAAAAATAATAATGACAGAAAAAACAACAACAACAACAACAACAACAACATTTAACATCCAACTGCACTACACATCACTACTAGAAACCCTAACAGATACCCCCAACCTTCAAGTGAAGCATAAAAAGATTCACCAAAAAATAAAAATTCCATCACTTAAGCCTTAAGTTGCTCCAACCCCATAAGAGTTTCTTTCTTCTGTGGAACTCAAATGAAGATGTTTAGCTAAATATGGCTAATTCAGTCACCATTCATTTTAATTGCATCTTTTGCCCAAAATGAATTGTAATGGAGAACATTCAGACTGATTTTTTTGTGTTCCACAGTAGATAAAACGTTATATGGGTATGGAAAAGCCTGAGGGCGAGTGAAGGATCACATAATTTATCTTTGTGGGTGAACAATACCTTTAGGGTAGTGGATGCTGTAGGGCTGCATTTCTCATATCTGCTACTGGCCCTGAAAATTTACAATTTTCTGTAATCTGTATTTTTTATGTATTTGGTTCCATTTAGTATTTGGAAAGTCCAAATTCATATATATATTTATTCATAATAATATTAAACAAACCCCTTAAACCAACTCCATGCACTCTATTTAACAGTTTGCCTCAACAATTTGGGCAATGGACAACATTTCCTAGGTTCCAAATCCTACTGTATATAGCCAACTCCAGATTCAATTCCAATCATACAAACTACAAAACCCTATTACTCACTTTTACTAGTTGGTCTTGCTTCTCTTTTGCCTTTCTCATTCATCTGACTTCTCTCCTACTAAGAAGTGTCCTGCTCCATCCTACCACTGTGTCAGAACCACTGATCTGAAAGTGACCACATATTCTGTACATTTGAAACACACTGAGGTAACACCTTATCTCTACTTTGCCTTCTTTGGACCAGTGAGTTGACAGACAAGCTGCCCTTCTTTCAAGAAAAATACTACAATTACAAGACACCACATCTTAGTCTTTAAAATACACAGATTTGTGAGACATGTACAGGTGCATCTCAATAAATTAGAATGTCGTGGAAAAGTTCATTTATTTCAGTAATTCAACTCAAATTGTGAAACTCGTGTATTAAATAAATTCAATGCACACAGACTGAAGTAGTTTAAGTCTTTGGTTCTTTTAATTGTGATGATTTTGGCTCACATTTAACAAAAACCCACCAATTCACTATCTCAAAAAATTAGAATATGGTGACATGCCAATCAGCTAATCAACTCAAAACACCTGCAAAGGTTTCCTGAGCCTTCAAAATGGTCTCTCAGTTTGGTTCACTAGGCTACACAATCATGGGGAAGACTGCTGATCTGACAGTTGTCCAGAAGACAATCATTGACACCCTTCACAAGGAGGGTAAGCCACAAACATTCATTGCCACAGAGTGCTGTATCCAAGCATGTTAACAGAAAGTTGAGTGGAAGGAAAAAGTGTGGAAGAAGATGCACAACCAACCGAGAGAACTGCAGCCTTATGATTGTCAAGCAAAATCGATTCAAGAATTTGGGTGAACTTCACAAGGAATGGACTGAGGCTGGGGTCAAGGCATCAAGAGCCACCACACACAGACGTGTCAAGGAATTTGGCTACAGTTGTCGTATTCCTCTTGTCAAGCCACTCCTGAACCACAGACAACGTCAGAGGCGTCTTACCTGGGCTAAGGAGAAGAAGAACTGGACTGTTGCCCAGTGGTCCAAAGTCCTCTTTTCAGATGAGAGCAAGTTTTGTATTTCATTTGGAAACCAAGGTCCTAGAGTCTGGAGGAAGGGTGGAGAAGCTCATAGCTGTTGCTTGAAGTCCAGTGTTACGTTTCCACAGTCTGTGATGATTTGGGGTGCAATGTCATCTGCTGGTGTTGGTCCATTGTGTTTTTTGAAAACCAAAGTCACTGCACCCGTTTACCAAGAAATGCTGGAGCACTTCATGCTTCCTTCTGCTGACCAGCTTTTTAAAGATGCTGATTTCATTTTCCAGCAGGATTTGGCACCTGCCCACACTGCCAAAAGCACCAAAAGTTGGTTAAATGACCATGGTGTTGGTGTGCTTGACTGGCCAGCAAACTCACCAGACCTGAACCCCATAGAGAATCTATGGGGTATTGTCAAGAGGAAAATGAGAAACAAGAGACCAAAAAATGCAGATGAGCTGAAGGCCACTGTCAAAGAAACCTGGGCTTCCATACCACCTCGGCAGTGCCACAAACTGATCACCTCCATGCCACGCCAAATTGAGGCAGTAATTAAAGCAAAAGGAGCCCCTACCAAGTATTGAGTACATATACAGTAAATGAACATACTTTCCAGAAGGCCAACAATTCACTAAAAATGTTTTTTTTTATTGGTCTTATGATGTATTCTAATTTTTTGAGATAGTGAATTGGTGGGTTTTTGTTAAATGTGAGCCAAAATCATCACAATTAAAAGAACCAAAGACTTAAACTACTTCAGTCTGTGTGCACTGAATTTATTTAATACACGAGTTTCACAATTTGAGTTGAATTACTGAAATAAATGAA
Organism: Myxocyprinus asiaticus; assembly: GCF_019703515.2. Taxonomy (NCBI): domain Eukaryota; kingdom Metazoa; phylum Chordata; class Actinopteri; order Cypriniformes; family Catostomidae; genus Myxocyprinus; species Myxocyprinus asiaticus. Next base: position 13,154,096 of record NC_059378.1, read on the forward strand.
CTTTTCCACGACATTCTAATTTATTGAGATGCACCTGTATAACATATTATTGTGCAATGCATTATTATTAAATTTAATACAGTTAATCCCTTTCTACAAGAGGGTGCATATTTGTGAGTGACTGAAATTTTCAGTGCAAATATGCCTTTCGTAAATAATCAGAAATACCAAAAATGTCTGCATTAAATGGATTAGTGAACCTAACCTCATACTCATCTTAGTTGAGACTAACAGATGGCCAACACCCCATTCAAAACTATAATCATGTTCCTGAGTGTCTTAACACATTCTAGCACCACCGAATAGTCAGAATTCCATTTCCCTGGACACAACACGTTCCATTCCCCAATAAAAACCAACACAGACTATGTGTTTTGAAACTGTGTTTGTGACTCTAACAATGCTTGTAACAAGGCTCACTCTGCTCATTTTGGTTTCTCTGGAACATTCTATAATTAAGTGATAAAATATAAAAAGATAAATCAATCAATAAATACAAGGCACTATAGTGCAATTAATACATATCCTCTACTATGTTAAAAGTGATGTATTTCAAAAAGAATTCTAACTCATCTAGTTTGCCCTTAGATTCATTTTTTGCTGTTAGCATTAATATTTCCTAAATCTAAACATATCCATTAATATCGAGGCCAAAGAGGCACTAGGAGCAGCTTAACACTCCTTATGGCTCATAAGTAAACTCTGTAGTGTTTAAGAATGAATATATGCAGTGTGTGTGTGTGTGTGTGTGTGTGTGTGTGTGTGTGTGTGTGTGTGTATATATATATATAAATCTGCTTCAAGGTTCAATGTGTTGTGCATTCTGAGATGCTATTCTACTCACTACAATTGTACAGAGCGGTTATCTGAGTTAACGTAGCCTTTCTGTCAGCTCGAACCAGTCTTGCTATTCTCTGTTGACCTCTCTCATCAACAAGGCATTTCCATCCACAGAACTGCCGCTCACTGAATATTTTTTTATTTTTTTTTGGCACCATTCTGAGTAAATTCTAGAGACTGTTGTGCGTGAAAATCCCAGGAGATCAGCTGTTACAGAAATACTCAGTTCAGCCCATCTGGTACCAACAATCATGCCACGGTCGAAATCACTGAGATCACATTTTTTCCCCATTATGCTCCTGACCCGTATCTCCATGATGTTTTGCATTGCACTGCTGCCACACGATTTGCTGATTAGATAATTACATGAATAAGTAGATGTACAGGTGTACCTAATAAAGTGGTCGGTGAGTGTGTGTATATACATACAGTATATATATATATATATATATATATATATATATATATATATATATATATATATATATATAACTGTATATAAAGATTACATCCTATCTTATTACACATCAGTTCTATGATGCTGTAACACACAATCAAAATCAACCACCAACACTTATGGTGGAGCATTTCACAAAATCAAATAAGAGCAGGAAACAGAAAGACAACAAGCTATAAATGACCGTTTAAAAACAGATATAGAGTATAAATCATAAACAATCATACATTCTGAATACAGAAACATTATATTATTTATAAAAAAAAAGGATGTTCTTCATTTTCTTTAGCACCACAGACATGACTGAAAGAGACTCAATAAAACAATATATTTGTAGGAGGACATGCTGCAATTCTGTTGAAGTTTCATTGAAGGATTATTTAGAAAAGGTCATACAATCATCACTAAGACTGACTGGAAAAAATGATGAAGATTCTACTGATAAACTATCAGCAGACAACCTGACAAGTATCCATGCATCACGAAACTTCAACAAGAAGTCCAGAGCTGGAGGAGGGAGTGCATTTTCCACAATAACCACCACATATTCCCATCACCCTACTGCCATCCTGTGGATAAAAGAAGATTTACATGTTTTTTTATTTATTTTTTTTATTTTTATTAATCTGTTTTTGTACATGAAAATCTAATATAGGAATGTGCATATATAATGAATTAAATCTTAATATATTGACGAAACCTCAGGGCTTGTCTCTGACATCACACTTTGACCAAGGTTGAAATCGAGCTGAATTCTCTCTTCTAAGCTCTTTTCATCTACAACCCCAATTCTGAAAAAGTTGGGACAGTATGATAAATGCTAATAAAAACAAAAAGGAATGATTTGTAAATTATATTCACCCTTTGCTATATTGAAAGCTCAACAACTACACATTATATGATGTTTTATCCATTGTTTTTTTTTAAATGTACAGTAATTTCAAATCAGATGATTGCAGCACGCTCCAAAAAGGTTGGGGCAGTCGAGTGTTTACCACTGTGAAACATCACCATTTCTTCTAATAACACTTATTAAGCATTAAGGCACCGAAGACACAAGTTTGTTAAGTTTAAAAAGTGGAATTTTCCCCAATCATCCATTATGTAGATCTTTAGTTGCAAAATTGTACAGGGTCTTCGTTGCCATATGGTGTGCTTCATAATGCGCCACACATTCTCAATTGGAGACAGGTCAGGACTGCAGGCAGGCCAATCTAGCACCCACACTCTCTGCTTATTTGGCCAGTATGTGGTTTGAAGTTGTCCTGCTGGAAAATGCGGGGACGTCCCTGGAAAAGACGGTGTTCGATGGCAGTATATGTTGCTCCAAAATTTGTACATATCTGTCTGCATTCATGATGTTCTCACAGATGTGCGAGTTACCCATGCCATGGGCACTGACACACCCCTGGCCCATACAGACACTGGCTTTTGGACCTGACGCTAATAACAGTTTGGATGGTCCTTTTCCTCTTTGGGCCGGATAACACAATGGCTTTGTTTTTCAAAACATTTTGGAAATGTGGACTCTTCAGACCAAAAAACACAGTTCCACTGTTCTACTTTCCATCTGAGATGAGACCGAGACCAGAGAAGTCAGCAGTGCTTCTGGACAGTGTTGATGTAGGGCTTCTGCTTTGCATAGTAAAGTCTTAACTTGCATCTGTGGATGCAGCGGCGAGTGGTGTTGACTAACAAAGGTTTCCTAAAGTTATCTCAAGCCCATGTTCATGATATCCATAACAAATGAATGCTGTTTTTTAAGACAGTGACGTCTGAGAGATCAGAGATCACACGCATTCAGAAATGGTTTTCATCTTGCCCTTTACGCACCGAGATTTGACAAGATTCCTTGAATCTTTTAACTATATTGTGCACTGTAGAGGGTGAAATGCCCCAAATCCTTCCAAATTGTCTTTGGGGAGCATTGTTCTCAAAGTGCTGGATTATTTGCTGAAGCATCTGTTGGCAAATTGACAAGTCTCGAATGAACCTTGCTCTTGAAGGACTAGGCTGTTTTTGGAGGCTCCTTATATACTATGACACGATTGCCTCACCTGTTTAACATCTCCTGTTTCACATCGCCTTGTTATTTCAACTCGTCAAATTGTTATTAGTCTTAAATTGCCCTGCCTTTTTGTTTTTAATCAGCATTTTTCATACTGTCCCAACTTTTTTGGAATTGGGGTTGTATATAATTATCTTATCAGAATTGTCCTCCATAACTCTTGACTTACAACAGCTAGTTCTTTGTTTATAATGTTCACATGTCTTTTGAAATTGGATCATTATTAGGTGGATTCTTTTTAATCTTGGCCAAAAAAGTGAAGAGTCCCTCTGCTGATTTCCATTAGAAAAAGCAAGGAGAACTGACTCTGTACAACAGCATCTGCTTAATTGTGTTTCAAAATAATGCTGGTCTCATCCACATTATTTTGTGGAGTCAAAATGAATATATCCTCATGACTAAAGGAGAAAAACATTTGTGTTGAAATTTTAATTAAATGAGAAAGTGTATAAAACATGTAAATGTATGACTTCTCTGATAATATTGCTTTATTGTGTGAGTTAGTGTTCTGTAAGTCAAGTTTGTACATTGTGGTGGAATTACCTGAGACCTGTGTATGTCAGCTACAGCGTAGTTCCCTCGAAAAATCCACCTTGTGTTCTCTGCCACCTTAAATCCTGTTCCTGAGAGGTTGATCCTGAACTGGCCCTGAAAAGAAAGCTCAAGAGCATGTTGTTCATGCAGTCCCAACATTTACTCTTGCATATCAACAGGTGGTGGTAGAGAGCAATACGGCTGTACATTAAAGGAATATTCCTGGTTCAATACAAGCTAAGCTCAGTCGACAGCTTTTGTGGCATAATACTGATTACCACAAAAATTAATTTTTACTTTTCCCTCGTTTTCTTAAAAAAAATAAAATAAAAAATGTGGGTTACAGTAAGGCACTTAAAATGGAAGTGAATGGGGGCCAATCCGTAAATGTTAAAACACTGACTGCTTCAAAAGTAAAGACACAAACAATATGCGTGTTAGCATGATTTTAGCGTGATAAAATAACTTACCTTATTTGCGTAAAGTTATAGCCAATTTTACAACTTCGATTCCATGACGATGTAATGTCAACAAACCCTAAAACGACTATAAAAATCACGATTTAAACAACTTCACAGCTCAAATAATACACAAGTTTTAACAGAAGAATTAATGTAATCACTTTTATAAAATTATAAGCTTCAAATGTCTGTCTTTAACCCTTTAAGCTCTGAAGTTGTTTTTAAAGATTTCCTGTTTCAGTGGCATGCCCAAAATTAAAGGCTTATAACTCTACAAAAAAAACCAGAGCAATTGTTTGGTATAATTTTAAAGAAAACCTTTCACATTTTTTAATGATATAGATTATGATAAATTATGAGACTCTCAGCCTAAGAAACTGAAGAAAAAAAAAAAAAAAACTTGAGCCAAAAATTTACTTTTTGTTTCTAATTTTTCAGATTTGACAATATACAGTATATCTCAGAATGTTAATAAGGTGGCTGCAAAAACTGCTTTTGTGTTGATACGACAAAGCAATCAAAAGTTATAGCATTAGAAATATTTGATAGTGTCCAAAAACATCTCTAAGTGTCCTAAAGCCTATCCAAACAAATAAAACATAATAAGTGTACATAAGAATGAATTACACATACAAATACAACAATGACTAAAGGAATGTTCTCTCTCCAAAGCATACAGACATAAGTAACGAGATCTTATTAAGTTCCATTCTGTGTCATTTGAGCCATCATTGAGTCTGTGTCATGTAGTTGGCGGCATCTCCCGGTGGCCATTTGTAATTAGAGTGAACGATCCACCTGTGGTTGCAGCGATCTGAATCCTAATACAATTGGTTTAGCGTTCCATGATGCTGGACAACATACTACATCATGAAGTCATCTGATCCAGGAAAGCTAAAGTGTTTTTAGCCAGATAGCACATTATGTGCTGCGTGCACATTGTGATGTACAGCTTCTAAGCTTTAAAACGATACCTATTTTGTGTTGGTCAAGACTGTAGTTATGAATATTTTGATAATTATTTTTTTCTCGGCAGACCCGAGATCCTAGCTTAAAGGGTTAAACCCTCCAAATTTTTAAGTGCCTCACTGTAACCTTGATTTTTTGCTTTTTTTAAAGAAAAGGAGGAATGAGTCGAAATACATTTTTGTGGCAATCAACATTTTTGCCAAAAATGCTACCGATTGTGCTTAACTTGTATTGATCCCGGAATAGTTTTTTAAAACTGTATTAGAAAACTAATCAATGACAAATGAGCACATTTTAGAAAATATATCACTCTCTTTTTTTTCTTTTTTTTTTTGGCATAAAAAGAAGCTATAAATGTAAGAATATTTGCTTTGTTGATTGAATGTTACATTGAACATAGAGTCAACATAGAGTTTACAGAGTACATAAATATCTATCAAAATCTACTACTTTCCCTATGGAGTGATCCACCTGACAGCTGGCTTAGACAGTATCAATGAGTAAAATGTGAATTGTATGTTTATTTAAATCCTAGCGTTGGCTATTCTGGCTATTCCTCTGTGAAGTTCCCACTGAGAAGAAGATAGGGAAAGGCAAAATAATAAATAGTCTGGCGCAGCAAGATGCAACAAAAACTTCTTTCCTGTATATTGCATATTACATCAAGAAACCTGTCTGTGCCGAGGACGCAGCGGTCATAAAAAAGATAAGGGGAGACCCATGACTGTGCATGAGACACAGTGTTGTATAAAGTATCCATTTGTCATACTTGAGTAAAAGTAAAGTTACCTTCATGGAAATTGACTCAAGTACAAGTTAAAGTAGCTCACGAGAAAACGACTTAAGTAAAAGTATTAAAGTAACTGATATTAAATTTACTTAAGTATCAAAAGCACATGTAAATTGCATAAATTACGGAACAGTTCATTAAACCCATGGCAACTTATTTGATTGGTGGTGCTCATCATTTACTCACCCTCATGCCATGTCAAATGTTTGACTTTCTTTCATATGCAGAACACATACAAAGATTTTAGAAGAATATTTCAGCTCTACAGGTCAATTCAATGCAAGTGAATGGTGGCCAGACATTTCAAGCTACAAAAAGCACATTAAGGGAGCATAAAGTTATCCATACTAGTACAGTGGTTAAATCCATGTCCTCTGAAGCAATTCAGTTGGTTTTGGGTGAGAACAAACCAAATTGTAACTCATTTTCACTAAATATCGTGCCATTGCAATCTCTAGGCACGATCATGATTTCAAGCTTGATTTAACTTTCAAGTGCTCGGTGCAGGTGTAAAGCCATAGATGACGCTATAGGAGGTGAAATCGAGCTTGAAATTATGATCGCCAAGGAGACTGCTAATGTCAAGATCTATAGTCGAAAAAGGAGTTATATTTTGGTCTATTCTCACCCAAAACCAATTAGATCTGTTCAGAAGACATTGGTTGAAACCACTGGAGTCTTATGGATTACTCTTATGCTGCATTTATGTGCTTTTCTGAGCTTCAAAGTTCTGACCATTCACTTATATTGAACTGACCTACATAACAGCGATATTCTTCTGAAAATCTTTTTTTGTTTGTGTTCTGCAGAAACAAATGAAAGTCATACACATCTTGGATCGAATGAGGGTAAGAAAATTAAATGAACTATCCCTTTAATGGCTCATTCAAGTCAAACCAGAATGATCATATTTATGGGATGAGTGTAAATTAACACCACAGCCCATAAAAACTGGAACATTGAAGGGGGTTGTTGAGTCATATTAGTGACCAGAACAGTGACTTGTGGGGGTGGGCTCTTTTCATTTGGGCCAATAAGCAACTACCCAGAACACCCCGGCAACTGCATAGCAATGTGCTGAAACGCAGTTAAAACAACTTTACAACAGCATAGCAACAACCTGACAACCACCTAGAACTGCAGAGCAATGTGCAAAAAAAACAAAAAAACAACTGAAAACAACTTAGCAACAGCATAGTAACAACCTGGCAACCATATACAGTGCATCCGGAAAGTATTCACAGCGCTTCACTTTTTCCACATTTTGTTATGTTATAGCCTTATTCCAAAATGGATTAAATACATTATTTTCTTCAAAATTCTACAAACAATACCCCATAATGACAATGTGAAAGAAGTTTCTTTGAAATCTTTGCAAATGTATTAAAAAAAAAATAAATAAAAATAAAAATCACATATACATAAGTATTCACAGCCTTCGCCATGACACTCAAAATTGAGCTCAGGTGCATCCTGTTTCCACTGATCATCCTTGAGATGTTTCTACAACTTGATTGGAGTCCACCTGTGCTAAATTCAGTTGATTGGACATGATTTGGAAAGGCACACACCTGTCTATATAAGGTCCCACAGTTAACAGTGCATGTCAGAGACCCCCGAGACAGGATTGTATCGGGGCACAGATCTGGGAAAGGGTACAGAAACATTTCTGCAGCATTGAAGGTCCCAATGAGCACAGTGGGCACCATCATCCATAAATGGAAGAAGTTTGGAACCACCAGGACTCTTCCTAGAGCTGGCCGTCTGGCCAAACTGAGCGATCGGGGGAGAAGGGCCTTAGTCAGGGAGGTGACCAAGAACCCGATGGTCACTCTGACAGAGCTCCAGCATTTCTCTGTGGAGAGAGGAGAACCTTCCAGAAGAACAACCATCTCTGTAGCACTCCACCAATCAGGCCTGTATGGTAGAGTGGCCAGACGGAAGCCACTCCTCAGTAATAGGCACATGACAGCCCACCTAGAGTTTGCCAAAAGGCACCTGAAGGACTCTCAGACCATGAGAAACTTTGGCCTGAATGGCAAGCGTCATGACTGGAGGAAACCTGGCACCGCTCATCACCTGGCCAATACCATCCCTACAGTGAAGCATGGTGGTGGCAGCATCATGCTGTGGGGATGTTTTTCAGCGGCAGGAACTGGGACACTAGTCAGGATCGAGGGAAAGATGAATGCAGCAATGTACAGAGACATCCTTGATGAAAACCTGCTCCAGAGCGCTCTGGACCTCAGACTGGGGCGAAGGTTCATCTTCCAACAGGAGAACGACCCTAAGCACACAGCCAAGATAACAAATGTGTGGCTACAGGACAACTCTGTGAATGTCCTTGATTGGCCCAGCCAGCGCCCAGACTTGAACCCGATTGAACATCTCTGGAGAGATCTGAAAATGGCTGTGCACCGACGCTCCCATCCAACCTGATGGAACTTGAGAGGTCCTGCAAAGAAGAATGGGAGAAACTGCCCAAAAATAGATGTGCCAAGCTTGTAGCATCATACTCAAAAAGACTTGAGGCTGTAATTGGTGCCAAAGGTGCCTCAACAAAGTATTGAGCAAAGGCTGTGAATACTTATGTACATGTGTTTTTTGTTTTGTTTTTGCAAAGATTCAAACAAACTTCTTTCACGTTGTCATTATGGGATATTGTTTGTAGAATTTTGAGGAAAATAATGAATTTAATCCATTTTGGAATAAGGCTATAACATAACAAAATGTGGAAAAAGTGAAGCGCTGTGAATACTTTCCAGATGCACCGTACTGTAGCAATGCGCCAAACACACAGCAGAGATCACCTTGACAACTGCATAGCATGCCCTAGCAACCATCCAGAAAACCCTAGTAAGCACATACTGTAGCATAAATATGCTACAAAGCAAATATAACACTTTAGCAACCACCAGAAAACTAGTTTTGCTTAGTCAAAGACCATTCACATTTTCATAAAAATAAATATTTATGGACCTATTCATGAGCAAATATCAAAATAAACATTGTTGGACATTTTCATGAGAGCTGGTAATTATTCATACACATCATATCTTGTTTAAATGTAAAATGTAAACGCATGTGATTTACTTTTAAAGGCGGGAGACTGATCGCACATAACTTCATTATTTAACAGCTTTCATAATGTTTAAGCCTAAACTTATCAAATTAATTAGTCAAAAAAAAAAAAAAAAAAAAAAGTAACTTACATGAGCAGTTTCTTGTCTTCCCCAGTGGAGACAGGCGACAGAACACGCAAACTGGCGCGTGCTTCGCTTGTGATTTTGATTCAGATTCATAATTCGCAAAACGAATCATTCAGACCACTTTTTGAATCTTTTTGTTCAGTTCAAAGGAATCAAATTTAAAAGATTCGACTTTTTTGATTCTTTTAACGAATCACACATCAATATCGCCGATCTGCATGCATTTTTACATGTACAGCTGCTATTTTGATTTGCTGTGTTCAGTCGCAAAAGGGTCTGGAGAAATTAATTGGAGTAAAAGTATCAATTTTCTCTTCAAAATGTAGTGAAGTGAAAGTAAAAGTCCAAAGAAATATTTATACTCAAGTAAAGTAGAAAAAGGTAAAAACTGTACTTAAGTACAGTAAAGAAGTATTTGTACTTCGGTACTATACACCTCTGATGAGACACCATAAAGACGCTGCTAGTTTACATGTCTAACTGTAGTACATAACAGGCGGGAGCACTTTAACCTTCGTCTAGCAGCATTTTAATGGCTTTTTCATAGAATAATTGAATGTTGTTCTAGGTATCCATCTATTGGTCTCAGTGAGCATTTGATCACTATGCCATCTCTCCTATGGTATCAGGTATAAATCAGATGTTGATTAACCATGGTGACTAATTGTGTTATGTACAGCTCTTAGAATAGATAGAGGTGTGTAGTAATTCAAGTAGAAATCTGAAAACCCTACCAGTTAGCCAGTGTGAGAGAGCAGGGATAAAGAAAGAGAAAGCTATATGGAAAAGATATATTCAGTATTCGTGGTTTTGGCGTGGTGTGCTACCTACCTGTGGACAATAGGAAGCACTGTAGCAGTCACCTGCAGTGGCAAATGGAACCTTCTGACCTTCATGGGTAAAAGAATATTTCCAGTCTGTGGCTAAGCAAATATAAACCAAAGGTCATTTCAATCAAATTATTTTGATTTCAGAAGTGAGAGTCATGAGTTTTGTGTGAAAAATACAGTAGAACATCTTCACTTAATGAGGTAAGAGGGTTGTAACCTAATAATTAAATATCTGGGCTGCCGAATGAAAATTTGTAGGTTTGAGATATCATTGTTAGCCACTTGAGCAATGTATTTAACCCTAGGTTGTTCCTGGGGGACTGTCCCTGTAACTTAGGATGGTATCGATATAGAGCAATGTTGTGCATGTGTAACAGTTTACTTTAAATTACAGAAATTCCATCTGCATTTGTTGGGTAGTGATTAAAGATTTTATTATTTTCTGTTTTTAGACTGTGCAATTCTTCATATAATACAGAGGGTGCTGTTAATTTAAATTAAAGTTTCCTTGGCAGCATACAAATCAGAATTACATTTATTTTTTGAAAATCTTTTGAAGCCAATCTTATCTGAGAATAATATCAAAGAAATGTTTAGTGGGGACTCACTTATAATGGTCATTTTGCTAAGGTCCACTCTGACTTTTGTGAAAATGGAGAGACCAGCTGCTGTGTAGTCTCTTTTACATTGGCAATCTTCTCTTCTGCTTAGGTTGGATGGGCACTGTGTGGGATCCATCAGTCTGGACAACAACAACAACACAAAAGACTTGAAGGAATATGAAGGAGTTGATGCGACCAAGGCATGCATACATGTCTGCATTATATCTTTCAAATCTAGACGCACTGTTACCTGTATTCAAAGACCTCAGAAAAGTTCTCTCTTTCCCCTGTGATCAATGTGATATACTCCTTAGGGCTGTCTGTGTTCATTTCTGAACAGTAGATCTGAAGAGATACAGAGGAGGCATGCATAATTTAAAAATTTTCTACAGACAAACATCAGATATTCATACTTGTATTATGGTATGTACCATAATGCTAAGTTACGGAGGATTCATGTTTAAAGCTTTTGCACTTAAAGGTGGAGTAAGTCATTTTAATTCAATACACTTTTTGTCAAATTCCACAAATATCTCTTCATGGTCCGCTAGCTGTCTGTTCTGTGTGCGCTGAAAAAAAATCAGGTGTTTGTACACAGCCCTGGCTCTGTAAATGGGAAATTAAACAAAGTGGATCAGACCGATCCACATAACACTATTCCAGCCAACCAGCAACAGGGGGCGGTTGCGGTTATTTATCTTTTGGTCAGCTAGCCCAGTTGTTCGTGTCGTTGCCTTGGCAATTCGCGTGCATGAATTTGGGTGGGGGGGGGGGTTGCGGAGCTTCTGAAGGAGCACTGAAGGGAGGGGTGTGTTTGTTTGGCTGTTGAGTTCAAATATCAACAGTCTTTTTCAGAAATCAATTACTCCACCTATAAAGGGATAGTTCACCAAAAAAATGAAAATTCTCTCATCAATTACTCACTCTCAGGCCATCCCAGATGTGTATGACTTTCTTTCATCTGCAGAACCCAAACTAAGATTTTTCGAAGAATATCTCAGCTCTGTAGGTCCATGCAAGTGAATGGTGACCAAATGTTTGAAGCTCCAAAAATCACATAAAAGCAGCATAAAAGTAATCCATTAGACTCCTTTGGTTTAATCCATGTCTCCTGAAGCGAACTAATCGACTTTGGGTGGGAACAGACCAAAATGTAAAAAAAAATTTCACTGTGCATCGTGACATTGTGCAGTCTCTAGGCATGATAATGATTTCAAGCTCGATTATACGTCCTAGCGCTTGACGGCAGTGTAATCGAGCTTGAAATCATGATCGCCAAGGAGACAGCAGATTTCAAGATTTATAGTGAAAAAGGAGTTACATTTTGGTGTGTTCTCACCCAAACCTGACTGGATACTTTTATGTTGCCTTTATGTGCATTTTGGAGATTAAATGATTTGGTCACCATTCACTTGCATTGTATGGACCAACAGAGCTGAGATATTCTTCTAAAAATCTTTTTTTGTGTTCTGCAGATAAAAAAAGTCACACACATCTGGGATGGCATGAGGGTAAGTAAATGATGAGAGAAATATCATTTTTGGGTGAACTATTCCTTTAACAACTGATGGGAAAAGGCAGAAAGTGGAAGAAAATGATTTAAAGACATTACAAACTACTATATAGGTTGTGTGATTGCCATGCACATTTTGTTACATATTCTGGTGCTTACAGGTGACTGGAGCACACATTTATCCTGTACATAGTGCTCATAGTTTAGCTAAATATCATGTCAAGATATAAAATATAATCTAGAAAAGCAATAATATGTGTCTTACTTTTAACACTTTACCATGTATGTTCAAATTCTGTTCCCCATCAGAAAAAAAGCTATTCTGGAGCTGTACATCTCTGCAGTTACTGGGGAAATGGCCTAAAAGTGAGCGACAAAAGGAGATTTATAAAATTAAATATTAAAAACAACATAAAGACATGAATATCATTAAAGACTTCAAAAAATCTAAATTGGAATTTTGTGGCTTTTAGTCTCTTAAGTATATTAGTTTAAACTGTAGTTAAATATGTTGCGTATCTTTCTTCACATATCTATAAAGTAAAGGAAAACCTGTGACCAGTGCTGGGTAAGTTACTCAAAAAAAGTAATTAATTACTAGCTACTAATTACATCTTCTACATTGTAATTAGATTACTGTACTAATTACTCTGTCTGAAAAGTAACTGCATTACTTATTACTAATCACGTTCTAAAACCCTTATCAACCTTGACCAGATGAAAAATGCAAGGATAGACATGAAATTGTTCTTTTAATTCTTTTAAATAAATCATATAAAATCAAATAAATTATTCATGAACTAATATTGTGTAGGTCCCCCTCGTGCCACCAAAACAGCATCAACCTGCATCTCAGAACAGCATTCTGAGATGATATTCTTCTCAACACAATTGTACAGAGCGGTTATCTGAGTTACTGTAGACTTTGTCAGTTCGACCTGTTGGTGCCAGATGGGCTGGTTTGAGTATTTCTGTAACTGCTGATCTCCTGGGATTTTCACACACAACAGTCTTTAGAATTTACTCAGAATGTTTCCAAAAACAAAAACATCCAGTGAGCAGCAGTTCTGTGGATGGAAATGCCATGTTGATGAGAGAGGTCAACCAGAGAATGGCCAGACTGGTTCGAATTGACAAAGTCTACGGTAACTCAGATAACCGCTCTGTACAATTGTGGTGAGAAGAAAAGCATCTCAGAATGCTATTCTGAGATGCAGGTTGGCGCTGTTTTGGTGGCACGAGGGGGACCTACACAATATTAAGCAGGTGGTTTTAATGTTGTGGCTGATCATTGTACTTTTCTCAGAAAAACATCCTGATTTCAAAATGGTTCAGTTTGCTTCCGTCTGGTTTCAAACCCGGGACCTTTCACATGTGAGGCAAACAGGGCTGGGAGGGTTACTTTTTTAATGTAATCCATTACAGATACTTATTACTTAACAATAAATGTAATCAGTAATGTAATCCAATTACAGTAATAGGAAAGTAATGTAATCAGAATACTTTTCATTACTTTTGAATTACCAAAAGTGCACATATGTAAATAAAGTCAAGATAAAATCAATATGATAACTTTAAATTATGCCTTCAGTGCAAACAGGACATGTTTGAGTAATATTATGAACACTGTTGTAACTGTTATTATATCTAAGGAAAAGAAACATGTACACTGCACCCTACCAAAAAAAAAAGATTATGAGCTTTTAATGTAAAACAACTCAATATGTTTAAAGAAATCAGGTGAATTCTCTGTCTGCTACAGAAAAAGAAAATTTCTCAGAAAGCAAATATAATCAGAACAGATGTACTGAATTGTCTTGGTTAACATTAAACTAAATCTGACAGGATATACCTCAGATCCAAAAACACTGCAAAGTGTAATTCTACCATGTGTTGCTGTTAGTGTGTATAGGCAATTGTAATTTGCACTATTCATTAACTTCAGACTGCATTCAGTAGGTAGATCACACGTTATCATAATCATCATCATCGTTATTACTGTCATAATTAAATGCTGGAGAGTGTCTTTCCTCAGTTTGCTCATGATCCAAAGTCAAACATCACCAGCTAACAGTTTATGTCTGATTTCTATGTTTATGTTTCTGTTTAAGGAGGATTACAAAGGGGAAAAAAGTTTTGATTCCAAAAAAAACGTAATCTAGTTTCAATAGATAAAAACAGATTTAAATGTGTCTTTTCAATTACTTATTCCTAATTACTACATGTTGAACATGTTACATTTGCCAGAATGTTTCCCTCAGCCAGACATTTGAACTGTTCTCAACAATAATTTATCAAAATCAGATACACTGAACTTTCTTTCCTGAGAATAAAACAATTTATTTGGTATTTATGTGTGCAATTTGGATTTGCTAATAATGATCAGGGTTGCAAAATCATGAGTTGTGAAAAAGGAGAGAAAGTCATAGTAGGTTTTCCAGGGGTATTTTTCAGTTGATTTTTGTATTGTTGTTGTATTCAAAACATTTTTTTTAAATGATGAAGGATTAAGTACCGTTCACTTGGGATAGGGGTAATTTTTTCAACTTTAATACGGAACGGAAAAACATACAGGACGTCCTGGCTAAAATAGTTTGCATTCACAACCATGCAAACCAGGGGATTTCTGTGCTGTACCTGCAGCTGGAAGGCATCAATTCCACTAAACTTTAATGTTGTTTCGTTTTTCTCTTTTAAAAAACGAATGTCGAAATTTCCAAGAAAATAATGCATGTTCTTCCGTGGCCATCACAATGAAGCAGTTGTTTGCCTCGAGAGCAGAGTGCTGATGTGAGACAGGTGTTATTTGCGCATGCAACAGTAAGCAGCGCTCCTGACTCATGTGAGTCATGAGAGAGAACCCGAAGAGTACATGCATCTAAACCATCTCTCACTCTAAATAACCAGCTCTCTGTATCACTTTATATCAGGAAAATTCACTATTTCTTTTGTCAAAAATTAAAACTTGTAATCCTGACAGTAATCCCAATTTTTTAAAAATGTAACAGTAATCTGATTACGATGGGGTTTTATGTAACTGTAAAAGATTGCAGTTACCTATTTTTGTATCCTGATTACCTAACACTGTTACAAGTAATACATTACCCGCCAGGCCTGGAGGCAAACCTGATAACTACTACACTACAGAAACCTCAATGACCCTAAACAGTGCTCCTCAGCAATTCTTTCCACACATCAAGAACTAGTAACTAGAGGAGCCCTTGGCCACTTCTTAGGGAATGTCCTGATTTCAATAGAGCTTGCTCTGTTTCCAGCCCATTTCAAAATGAGGACCTGTTGCGTTTTAGGCAAACTTGATAACTTCGTTGAAAACGTCCTGACTTAAAAAGTGTATGATTTGTTTCAGCCCAGTTACAAAACGGGGACCATTCACATTTGTTAGGGCAAAATGATTATCTCTACACTACAGAAATCACATTAGAAACAACTATGCAAGCACTCCTCAGCAACTTTCTTCACACAACAAAAAGAAACTGAAAGCCTGTGACACTGAACCCTTGTTTGAGGAGCTTTTGGCTAATTCTCAGGGAAACATCCTGATTTCAAAACTGTTCAATTCACACACACAAATAGATTACTCTCTTCAGAGTAGGGATGTTAATGATGGATAGATAATCGATTAATTTTCGTTAATAATTTGATCGATTAAGCTTATCGATCGTCGCTTAATTAAGTTCAAGACAAATGCGTTCAGTAATCATGCCAGCGGATGTTGATAAGGCTGTCTATATAGTCATCCGCCACTAGAGGGCGCTTGCGCACTACATGCCATGTCTTGTCTGCATCACAGAAGAAGAACCACAATCAGTGTTGGAGCATTTGTCTATAAATGATAAACTATGTTCTATGCATACACCGTGATAGTGTGTTAAAGTACAACATGACAACAAGCAATTATGTCACTGATTGCCGGGAAAGCACAAAGGTGCATTTACCTCACCATTACCAGAGAAGCAGTATGTTATATACTGTGTTTGCGCAGTGTGTTATGATTTTACTTAATTTCAAATAAAAAAATAAGTCCAAAGGTCCGAAATATCCCACGATCCACAACCTGAAGTTTTAGTGAACTCAAATATGTACCTTCTAAGTATTATTAACAGTAATTATACAATTGAAAAATATGTCCTAAACATAGCATAAATGTAAATACACTGAACTAATAATATTTTAAGAGGATAACGCCAATACTTGCATATCTTACACATATTATTTGAATTCCTCCACATGCATTTTGCAGTATTAATAGATTAGTTGATCGTTAATTTCCATGACGATCGATTATAAAAATGTCTGAAATTTGACATTCCTAATTCAATGTTGTGTTTTAAATCTAACTTCCCAAACATGGGTACAAGTTATACATTTATGCCAATCATTGTTATCACTGTGTTACTACTTCAATTGTACTCACATGAGGGATTGGTGCAGGCTTTCCTTTCCTCAGGTCTAGAGGAGGAGGGACATTTGTCAGTAATGGCACCCTCTGCTGATACACACTGCACTTTTCTCTCTGTCCAGCCATTTCCACAGCTTGCAGAACACTTGTACACACAAGCAGAGGCACATACGCAATCAGCAGACAATGTGGGCTTGGTAAGGACATAAATAATGATTTATTATAAACTTCTATTTTACAATAGAACATTATTATAACATTATGCCACAAATGCTGTCAATTGAGCTTCAGTTTAATTGAACACGTAATATTCCTTGAACATACATTCATGCTGAAGGTAAGACATCACAAATGGCTTGTCATTTGTAACAAATGTGGCTAAAACTTGATTTACATTTATTGAACTTGGAATATTCTTGAAATTTCATTACATAGTACAGGATGCTTCTTTTAGAAAATGAAATACTGTTTTTAATAAAAAGATGTTGATTCTTTAAAATATGTAACAGTTTTAATGAACAAATCCAAATCAAGAATAATGATTTACAAAAATAAAAAATAATAAACTTACAGGTCCCCATATACCCACTCTCCAGGTGTATGGAGTAGGACAAGGCAACTGTAAACAGGGCAAGATGGACTCCGGAGGGGTGCCAGGGCAGTTTAACGAAGAGTTAAGACCATACTCATAATTATCAATCCCAGCATGAACCTCACTGCAGGATACCAGCCTCCTCTGATAACCTTGTCCACAGGTGACTGAGCACTAAAATGGAAAAAAACCTTGATGGAAACAAAACCAAATGCATAATGTCCGAGATTCTACAGGAAATAATCCTCAATGATATACAGTATATGTATTTTGTAAATCATACTTTATTGTGCACAATGTACAAATTGCATTTATTTATTTAATGCAACATAACAGTTCTCTAAATTAGCTTAAAAAAAATAAAAATAAAATAAAAAGAACAAATCTGGGCATAGATTGGATTTTTGCCATTTATACACAGCTGTTAAACTGCTATTCATTGAGAAACCATCTCACTTATGAGGATACCACTGTTACCTACAATAGTTTTTTTTTTTTTTTTTAAAGTCAGGCTTTGCATGCTATCTCACATTTTATTTTCCTGTCTCTCTTACCTCAGACCATTCTCCTGTAATCCAGATGAACTCACAGGGTTGTATGTTACAAGGTTCCATATCAGCAGGTTTACTTTGGTTCATGCAGTACATCTCATGCACCTCATCTTCCACTTGATCCAAGCACACCACTGCTCGAGCCTTGTGGCCGGAACCACATGTTTTACTGCACTAAAATAAGTGATATACCAAAAAATGACTGTGATTGTAAATTGTAGCTATCAGAATACTTAATTATATGATCATCCAAGAATGTGAAGTCAATAAATTGTGATAAGGAGTGGACTTCACAACATTATCAACTCACGTCAAGATAGAGCTAGTGACATTATGTCTTATTGCATGTCTCTGTCAGTGTGAAAACTATGCAATAACTGTATAATGCACTTTGGCTCCTTTAAATAGATTTAAACAGCATCAAAACTATTAATATTCAGACTGATCTGACAGTTAAGGAGCCCCTTTTTTGTGTTCCCTCGCAATAAATGTACCATGGTTTTACTACAGTAACCATATTTTAACCATGATATTCGTTGTGAAACCATATTGATAATACAGGAAAATGAAAACTATAGTAATAAAAATCATAATTTTGTGGTTATTATGGTTTTACTATACAAATACCATAATGTAACTATGGTTTTACTATAGTAATATTGTAGACTGAAGTAACCATAGTTTTTTGGTGGAAATCATGGTTTTACTATAGTAATAATGAAGTAATTATGACTGTTGTTTTTTTTTTTTGTTTTTTTTTTGCGGAAACCATGGTTTTAATATAGTTATATTGTATTAACTATGAAAAGTAAGTTAAGTAACCATGTTTTTTGGCAGAAACCATGGTTTTAATACAATACTGTATCCATATGATAACCATGGTTTTATTATAGATTGTAGTTCCTATGGTTTTACCACAAATACCACCACAAAGTAATGATTTTTATTAACCCTTTAAGCTCGGCCCGTCGGTGGGCCTGTGAGAAGAAAAAATCATCAATATATTAATAATTACAGTCTTGACTAACACAAAACAGGTATTGTTTGAGCTTTGAAGCTCTACTTTCCAATGCATGCAAGCATTATGACCAAAACTGAACAAGTGCTTTGAAATTTGTAGACAAATCAGAAGTGTTCCGTTTTGATAATTTATTTAAAAAAAAATTGCACTGTATATACTGTATGATTGCAATCAGTAAAAACATCAAAATCATGAAATAGCCATGTGTCATATATTGTTGGAAAGCTCACAAACATGTCATGTAAATGACACAGGCTCAATGATGCAGACTCATTGTCAATAGGCACTCATTCTGTGAAATCTCATTACAAAAATCATGTCTGCATGCTATGCAAACCTTTAGTCATTGTTGTGTTTGCATGTATAATTAATTCTTAAGTACAATTATTATGTTTTATTTGTTTGGAGAGGCTTTTGGACACATGGAGATGTTTTTGGACAGATAAATTATATTTGTAATGTTATAACTTTTGATTGCTTTGTAAAATCAACACCAATTTTTCTCAGATACAGTTGTCATGATTGGGACCAAAACAAAAGCAGTTTTTCGGAGCCATCTTATTTATACCCAGAGATCTATAATGTCAAATAAGAAAAAGAGTACATTTTTGTCTTATTTTTTTTGTGTGATTTTTCAGCAGTTTCTTAGGCTGAGAGTCTCAGAATGTATCATAATCCATATCATTAAAACATTATTTACACCGAGCGTGTTTACATGCACAGCAATACACTGATTACTCCCAAAAATCTGACAAAGCAAGAAAACTGTGTTTACATGAGATTAGAAATAATCGCATTATTCTGTGCTTTTGACGTCAAACCGCGAAGAGACATTGGATACACGTGCGCACATTAGATAAGCCGGTGAGATCACCGTTAATTGCGTTTACATGACCACGTGCATTGTCGGCTTATTAAGCATAATCGGTGTAGAACATGCATGTAAACGCGCTCAATGATACCAAACACTTGACACTCCTTGATTTTTTTTGTTTTTTTGTCGAGCCTTTTGTATAAGCCTTTAATTTTGAGTATGCCACTGAAACAGGAAATCTTTAAAAACACCTTCAGGGCTTAAAGGATTAACATAGTTTTCATTTTCCTGTTATTACTATGGTTTCACTATAATAAGTATAGTAAGTCCCACGTGCACGCCACTGCTTCAAACTGAGAGAGCGGGAAGTAAGTAAAGGAGGTGGGAGGAGAGGTACCTCTTTCTGGGAATCCTGTCATATGCTGCAAATTTTTGACAGTGAGCAGCATCAAGCTTTGTTCACTGCAACTTGGCCCCTTAAGCATCCAACAGGCAAAATGAGTTACTCTAACAGGCTCCAGCTGCTTGTGTCTGCAGTGATGGGGGAGTAGTGGAGGTGTTCTCTAAAGCAGTGCACTCAACTAATTACACTTCTTTTAAGTGTTGTGATTTCCTGCTGCTAGATGACCCAGATTTGAGTCTGTCTTAACAGTTTTTTAGTCTCTCTTTCTTGTCTTTTGTTGAAGTTTTTCCCTAGACTCTTCTGGGAAGTTCCACAGAAAGAACTGCAGGTAAAAAACAATTTTGTCCACACTACACTAACCCACAGGGGAAGACTAACATTTATCCTAAGTGTGCAAAAAGATTAATTGTAAAACATATTAATGGAAAACACTTATTTGCATATTATTGTGATAAAGCATCCTTTGTGTGAATCTTGACTCATCCCTCTTCTATAAAAAAGCAAAAATTGAGAATACAGTGAGGCACTTACAATGGAGGTGAATGGGGCCAATTTTTGGAGGGTTTAAAGGGAGCAATGTGAAGCTTCTAACTTTATAAAAGCACTTATATTAATTCTCTTAAAAAGAATTTGAGCTGTAAAGTTGTTTAAATCATCATTTTTACTGTCATTTTAGGGTTTACAGTGTTACTTTGTTATGGCAACGAAGTTGTAAACATGGATATAACTTTACACTATAAAGGTTAGTAATTGAGTTTATCACACTAAAATCATGTTAACACGCATATTGTTTTATGTATTGTATTTTAACATTTACAGATTGGCCCAATTTACTTCCATTGGAAGTGCCACACTGTAATCCCGATTTTTATTTATTTATTTATTTTAAAAAGGAGGGACAAGACAAAATTAATTTTTGTGGTAATCAGCATTATGGCACAACTGCTGCCATTTGAACATAACTTGTACTGAACCCAAAATTGAACAGATACTGCCCTTGTAGTGTGTCCCTACTCTATATTGCAATTTTCCCATGCCGTCTCAGAGAAAATGTCTCATATGCTTAGAAAAGAAATTTCTTGTGCTCACACACACTTACAACTGCTCATGCACCACTCACAATTTCTCACATATTCACCTTTTGCCAGTCCCCGCTGCTCCACCTGTAGTGCGAGACACAATCAGTAACTCGACAAGTTTGGGTAGAAGGTGGGCGGGGGAGCCGGGAACATTTAGATTCCTGTGCTCCGTCCTCATCACCAAATACACAAAGGACCTCTCTATGCTGCAGCCCACTTCCACACGATGACGAACACTGCAGAGAATGACACAGGTAGGTTAATGGAACTCTGTCCTTCAATTCTATAATTCTATTGTATGTTTACATAAAGCCCAGCAAATTATAGCTGCCACTGTAGTTTGTTCAGCTACTCATTACTTCAGTGAAAGCCTCTTTGGTACAAATCAAAATGTGTTGACAGGTATGGAAAGGAATAAATGAAGAGAACAAAGCCAGTGTGTGCATGACAGAATAGAAAATGGTTGCTCCATCCTGCATATTAAACCTCAGCAAAGTGCTGGTGTTAGGATTAGACATTACAGTACATGCCATAGTGGCTGGTGAATGCCCAGTTTTAAAGATTTTCCAATTTTTGTCAGAGGGCCACTGAATATTCGAGCAAACAGCCAATCAGACACAAACCTCTAAGATTTTCTTTTGTCTCTTCTTCAAGATGTGTTTTCAAATTGTGTGTCTTTGGTTCTAAGTAACAGCATTTCTTTTTAAATGTCAATATGAGACATCTTGCAGGTCGAAACAGAGACTATTTATTTAGTAGAGACGGGCCACTTCTATTAAAATAAAAGGGAGAAATTGGAACACCCAACCAAGAAGCTCTGTGCGCCCAACGGTCAACGGATGTAGAACAGAAGTCCCGCCTTACAGGTAAAAGAGCCAATCACCTTTTAGATACAGACATCACCTGTCAATCAACTAGAGAAAGCGCATGCGCATTAGCTATACAAGCAGGGAATATTGCGTTTTCTAGCGTAATCTGAGGTTGTCACATTCTGTCTCCCTCATTCTTCTTCAAGGACTCTTATTTTTAAGTTTTCCCCCTGGACTCCATTTCCCAGGATTCACTGACCTAATCACTTCTATCAGTTCTTCATCATCCGCACCTGACTTCTGTGCCCTCATTAGTTTCTCAGTGTATAAATACCCTCTAGTTTTGTTAAGTCTTTGTCAGTCCTTGAAGTGTTACGGTGAGTTTAAGAAGTGTTACGGTGAGTTTAAGAAGTGTTACGGTGTGCTTAGTTTTTGATATTAAGAGTTAGCGTTTGTCCCACTCCAGCGATTACTATTGTTAAGCCATTTGTTTGTTTCCACTCCAGCGTTTGTCCTACTCCAATGATTGCAATTAAAGGATTTAAAAATTCCACTCCTGTGTCTCCTCTCTTCCACTCCTAGACACCCAATGTTACAGAAGGACTGACCCACAAAGAAATAAGGATTTATTTAGCTGTTCCCCCAAATGTCTTCCTCTATTCCTGCGATCCCTCTAATCCTCTTCCACTCACTCTGACCCACATGAGCAAGGAGCCAACAAGGTTATTCATGGAGCTTTTCAAGCAGGATCTCCCCCTCCTGGAATATTCATCAAAATTCTACAAACTTGCTGCTACAACCTCCATATCAGATATATACCTAAAGTAAATTTACGGTATGGGTTTAAATTTCCACCGACCTACAGCGGTTCCGAAGGCGGAGAATCTTTGCCTAGCGGATTATATTGTAGCAACACTTCTCATCCATCACTCCTCTATTTTCCATTCCAAAGGCAACGTCTTCCAAGGCCCCTGTCTCCACGCCTTCCACACCCCCAATCTCTAAGGTAACTCCTCTCCATTCTATTCCCCTAAGTTTTTTGGGGGGAGGGGGCTCATCCTCTCCATGTTCCGGTGGTCGATTCCCTGCCGCAGTCAGCGGTAGCGACCACGGTTAGCGTGCCAGTGCCCAAGCCTGCCACGGTTAGCGAGCCAGTGCCTGTAGCCTCAACCGTCCCAGAGCCAGTGCCTGTATCCTCGACTGTCCCAGTGCCTGTAGCCTCGACCGACCCCGTAACCACGCTGCCTGCTGGCCAAAAGAGAAGGAAAAGGACTCTTCCCCAGTCTCTGCCCATGCTCACGACCATGGAGGTCGTTCCCCAGTCTCTGCCCATGCTCACAACCACGGAGGTCGTTCCCCAGTCTCTGCCCGTGTCCACGGCCACGGAGGTCGTTCCCCAGTCTCTGCCCGTGTCCACGGCCACGGAGGTCGTTCCCCAGTCTCTGCCCGTGTCCACAGCCACGGAGGTCGTTCCCCAGTCTCTGCCCGTGTCCACGGCCACGGAGGTCGTTCCCCAGTCTCTGCCCGTGTCCACGGCCACGGAGGTCGTTCCCCAGTCTCTGCCCGTGTCCACGGCCACGGAGGTCGTTCCCCAGTCTCTGCCCGTGTCCACGGCCACGGAGGTCGTTCCCCAGTCTCTGCCCGTGTCCACGGCCACGGAGGTCGTTCCCCAGTCTCTGCCCGTGTCCACGGCCACGGAGGTCGTTCCCCAGTCTCTACCCGTGGCCACGGAGGTCGTTCCCCAGTCTCTGCCTGTGTCCACGGCCATGGAGGTCGTTCCCCAGTCTCGGCCTGTACTCTATTCCACAGCTCTCAGCCCCTCAAGCCTCCCACGGCTCCGCCTTTTACGGCTGTGCCCTCAGAGCCTTCTGCGGCTCCGCCCGCTTCCCCAGAGTGTCCTCCTCCAGCGGTTCCACCACCTGACCCAGTCCTTGCCCTGTGGCTGCCCCCCAGGCCTCCTGACCCAATCCTAGCCCTGTGGCCGCCCCCCTGGTGTCCTGACCCAGTCCCAGCCCTGAAGCTGCCCCCCAGGCATCCGGATCCTTTCCCAGCCCTGAAGCCTCCCCCTAGGCCTCCTAATCATCATCCTTGGATCCTTCATTTTCTGCATCATCAAACCCTCATCCGTCCTTGGGTGCCAGGAGTTGCCCTTTAAGGGGGGGGGGGGTAAATGTCACAGTCTGTCTCCCTCATTATTCTTCAAGGACTCTTATTTTGAAGTTTTCCCCCCAGGATTCACTGCCCTAATCACTTCTATCAGTTCTTCATCATCTGCACCTGACTTCTATTCCCTCAGTTTCTCAGTGTATAAATACCCTCTAGTTTTGTCTTTGTCAGTCCTTGAAGTGTTACGTTGTGCTTAGTTTTTGATTATTAAGAGTTAGTGTTTGTCCAACTTCAGCGATCATTATTGTTAAGCCATTTGTTTCCACTCCAGCATTTGTCCTACTCCAACAATTGCAATTAAAGGATTTAAAGATTCCACTCCTGCATCTCCTCTCTTCCACTCCTTGACACCCAACGTTACAAAGGTAAAGAAGCACAATTTATTATTCCAGTGTCAAATTTTATTGCTGATTTGAAATAAGTTCTTTGATCGTAATCTGTCCAACTGTTTTTGAGATTTTGGTCTCCCCATTCAAGTAGATAGGAGCTGCACTGGTTTGACTGGAAATAGTCTCCCGAGAGCATTCCAAAGATGGTCGACAGTGGACTGACTTGCTAGAAAGACTTCAAAATCACCTGTCTGCCAGTTGTAAATGACAACTGCACAGTCAAGAGTGCATTTTGTGTATCAGACTTTGTATCTCACTGTCAAATAGGGTTAATTAGGGTAACCTGGGACATTTCTTTGCACTTTCAACTGTAATCTACTTTAATTGTCGTCCAAACAAATAAAGGCCCAAATATACTTCATACGAAATTGAAGAATGAACGAGTGTGATGTCATTTAGAACAAAATCTGGCCAAAAAGGTGTTTGTGTTTTTTTTTTTTTTTTCCAGTGGGAAAACTTCTAACTGACTGCTTAACACCTTCTTACTGCCATTGGTTCACATCATCGGTAGATGTGACCTGGAGCTCTACCTACCTTGACGCCGACAGCTCATTTTGTTTATGTTGTTCAGTCAGTCAAAATCAGTTAACAAGAACACACCGGCATGTAGAGTTATTAGCGAGCTGGTGCAAATGTACCTACATCTATACAATTGTTCATGTAGAGAAATTTTCCAAGACCATGTCATGCAATATTTTTGTTTTGTTTAAAAAGTCTACAAAAGGAATCAAATTTACTCAAATACTCTCAATTTCCCATTCACTCATGTGTCATCTGCAGTGAAAGCCATTTACACATCTGCCCCAAAGTAAGCCTATCATCATTCATTAGTCTTTATTCTGCACATTAACACTGTGTCTTCATCATAAATTACAAAAACAGAGTGTAACCGGCATATATTATGGCATTGTATAGCATAATAGCTCATTTGTGCCATGAATTCAAAATGTAAACAAGACAAATTAAACATTTTCTCCTGCATAAATTACTTAAAATCAACGAGTGGTTAAAACAGCTTCTTTTACTGATCTTGTGTGAATACTCACAGAATGAGGCATAAAGTCCTTGATAACACATTTTAATGTCACAGTAGTTCATGTTTTACTGAGCGTCCTCATATTTAAATGTACTTCTAAATGCCTCCCTAGTGGTGTGGCGGGTGTCTGAACGTTTGCAAACAGTATACCGTTGCTTGGCTGTTTAGAACTTCTTTTTACCCCTGACTGAAGAACAAATATGAACTTCAGAAGTATATCGAGGCCACATAAAAGCTAGAATATGGTAATGCTTTAACAGACTTGCTTTTGATGGAACAAGAAATGTACCATAAATATAGTATATGTGTCCCACATTACACTAATTCTCCATATAATAACCCCATTGTACGCTCTGTATATGTCTGCATTTTGAGAAATAATTAAGACTTCATGAGTGATATAACTTTCAAATATTTCACATATGAAGTTAACCATATTCCATTAATTTTTGATGGGGCAGTACTATCCAGGTGGAATGAGAAAATGAGTGAGTATGAATGAATTAATGAAAAAATAAAGAATATAAAGAATAAATGAGATTTGTAATAGTTTGTTAAAACTGTTAAATTGTGCCATAGATTTCAGTGCCAAGACTAACACTAATCATAGGTGCAATTAATAAAAATACACACAAAGAATAATTTTCTTACTATTTTTGTCAGCTTAGTGTGTCAATACGAAATTACAAACTATTAGTAACTGTATTCCACTACAGTTTCAATTTAAATCACTGGTAATTAGAATACAGTTACATTCAAAAAATATTTTGATTACTGAAGAGATTACTTTGCATTTTATTGTCATTTGTTTCATTTAATATTTTGTCCTTTCAGATGGAAAACATTTATACATATAAATGATGCGATCCAAAGTGCATTTGAACAGCGGTGAAACACTTTTTATGATGTGTTACATTCATACGAGCAGATAGAGAAGTAAGTTTGAAGTAAGTTTGGAGCAGAAGAAATAGAAATAAACCTTGTGTAAATTGTCAGCTTTATGTTACGCTAAAATGCTATTTCTAACCATTTTACATGTTACCAGGCACGATCATATTTTTTATCAAGAAAATTCACGTTGGATCATAAATTTTTTTTCCTAGTAAGACTTTTGATATTAGGGCAAAAATCATATTCTTGATAATCATTTTTGTACTATTTTCCTGTAAAAATATCTAAAAATCCTTAAAACAAGATCAATTTGATTTATCTTGTTTTAGAAACAACACTGCATAAGATATTTAGGTTTTTCAGAGAATGTATTTTTAATGTGTATTTTGTCTTACTGTACTGGCAGAGTTTTTATAGTCAAAACAAGTGAAAAAATCTACCAGTGCTGAAGAAGTAATCCAAAGTATTTAGAATACGTTACTGACCTTGAGTAATCTAACGGAATACGTTACAAATTACATTTTACAGCATGTATTCTGTAATCTGTAGTGGAATACATTTAAAAAGTAACTCTCCCAACCCTGTATATATATATATATATATATATATATATATATATATGTGTGTGTGTGTGTGTTTTGGTTTTTTCAGGTATCAGTTTTACCTCTCCCCAGTTCCCTGTCTTCCACTTGGGGCACCTCCCACCTCTGCAATGCCTTTGCTTTTGTGGGAGGGGCAAGTGCAGGCAATTCTCTTCTGGGATTTGCTGGCCCGAGTGACTGACACACGTCACAGTACGGTATTTGAATCCTCTCCCACAGGAGGCAGAACACTGCAAAAAGGGAGGAAAAAGGCAAAAGTAAAGTCTAAATGCTTGTTAAAAACAAGCCTACCTCACCACCACCACAACAGATATGGGTTAGTGTGCCATTTGAGGATAAAGTTGAGTATTCCCAAATACGGGAACTTATGGGTAAACAAAAGAATAGATAAATCCTGTGGTAATCACTTTTATTATTTTTAAATCTGTTACCATTTTGGCAGCACATTGTACTGATGTGGGAGAGTACATAAGTATGGATCTTAGTCATGGTAAATGGCATATTAAATTTAATTTTCAGAGTGAATTTTTTTTGGGTAGACATAGTTCAATGTTTTGTCAACTGAACAATCAACACCAAGTTTTGCAAGAGTACAGCCAAATAGAAAATATGGCATCAACCCAGACTAAGGTCTGTAGACATTTACAATAGAACATACAAAATAACAGAATTCATGACACAGTATACAATAGGAGCAGTATAATAAGGTGAGAATTTGAACAAAAAGCCTTCTATTCATCTGTATCACCTGCACCTTTAAGCACTGTTTTACAGTTCATATGAAGCTGGTATTTGTCTCACATCTTGTTTACTGAATTAATGTGTAGAGGGACCTAACCCCATGACCGACTTTACCATGAGGGGAGGGGAGGGGAGGAGAGAGAGGCTTCACTGGGCCTCTGGATGGGAGAGAAACGGAAAATCAAAGGGCATGAAAGAGGGGGGATGGATATGATGCGACAAGTCTGAAGTTGAATGAGTGCATTGCCCAGCATGCATGCACAGAATACAGGATCTAAAAGAACAGAAATTCCCCAATTGGATATTGTGTCTCTGATGTGTTTAAGTTGATGAAATTGATTCTGAAACCAGAAAAAAGTCTTGAGCATTTTTAACATTCATATATATATATATATATATATATATATATATATATATATATATATATATATATATATATTGTTTTTATAAATATTTACAGTACCAAAATATATACATTTGGTTCAACTTAATAAAATGGACAACTGCTGCAAAATAAAAAGAAAAGAACTTTACATAAAATATTATACAACAAATATACATTTCTCTTTAAAACAAGACTTCCATGTACCTCTGTTTTAATGATTCACTTTAATAAATCATTTATAACCCTTGCCATTGATTCAAAATAAATCATACTTGCTCACTCTGCATCAGAATCTTAAAATGTGTGTTTATAAATGTGTGAAAATATGAGCGTAACCTTGGAGCAGGTCCAGTCCTCTTTCAGGAATTCTATCAGTTAGCCAATCCCTACAGATGCCTTGCACATGAAGAATGTACAAATGTGATCACAGACGTCTTTTTTAATTTACTGTCAGCTGAAAGTTTGACCCTACAAAAGCCCCTATTCCTCTTACTACTGCATATCATATAAAACATTATTAAAAGTACATTTAGTCACTTGCATCAAAATACTGGTGCTCATTTTTACATCAGTCCTAGAGCACTGAAAAGTATTGCTATGATAATAAGTTGAATAACTAATACATTTGCATTTGAAATACTAAACATGTATTACATACAATAATAATACACATGAATATTTAATGAGTATATTAATATTTTTTTTATGACAATAAACCATTTATTTCTGAATTTTAAATGTCAGATTATTGTTCAGAGTTTATGTAACTTGTTAAATTAATGCTCCAGTGATTTACACTCAGATTACCAACTAAAATACCACACAAAATGATTTCAATGCAGGGTCATTTAGCTAAAAAAATTCCCTTCATACAAAAACCACAGGCAAGCCTAAAAATACCCAGGCTTAAAATGGATATGGACTTCAAAAATTCTGATAAAACCTGTCAAACAAACATTTCAAGAAATACTCAAGACAAATTATTGACATGTGCATACAATACAAATAGGCAAGTGTGATTGTAGTGTCACTGTTAACTTCACACAAACCAGTTTTGGCTTTTTGCACCATGCAAAATTGCCTTGTTTTTCTTTTAAATTGTTGCCACAAATGATCAGTCCAAATATGGCAACACAACTGGCTATGTGCCTCACTGCATTCCAATGCAAGTACTCCCAAGTATCAAACTAACACAGACATCTAACATACTTTGTGGCGCCTTAGCTTTGGCAATCATTTTTCCCATAAGCATAAAGCTCTTTCTGAGAAATGCATCCATTCTGATTAGATGAGCTGGGAAGGCCGGTAAAGGCCCTAACCACAGATCAAAGACCATCAATGACCCCTGTGCCCTTGCCATTGTTATTGTGATGTATGCTCACTTGGGTGATCGCCATCAGATCTGGATAATATTCTGTGCTAACCAATAGGAAGTATCACAGTGGTACGTAGATTTCTTCTATAGGTACTGAGGTGAGTGAGCACCAAAAATGACCCCATCCGAGGATCGTTAAAATAGGTGATACAGTTGTCCCATTCGGACAAGAAAAGAAATAAAAGCAGCAGGATCACATAAAAAAAAAAAAAAAACCCATTAGAACACATATAGCACAAAAAGGTTTATCCCCATGAGAAAACAGAAGCACAGTGATTCTGTACCTTCTTTCATTCATTACATATTGAGGCTGTATGTGCACTGAATGCCTTTGATGAATAATGATACTGATTAAGTTGCAGTATATATGCTCAATCAGCAGGTACAATTTTGTCTATTTAAAAATTAAAATACCTTAATGAATTTACACAAAATAATACAAGAGAACATCCAATGTCTTCCTCATCTCTAAATAACTGATTTACAAATTCACATAATTATTTTCACTAATGACCAAAAGTTGCATACTTTTCTAATTATATAATAATAATAATAATAATAATGAATAAGAATAACCTTTGAAAAACAAAATCTTGCAATTGTTTAATTTGCCCACCATCATCATCAGGTTCAAACAAATAAAGACACAACATATGGCAACAGAAATAAATACAAATGCTTACAAGAAATGCTCATACATTCCTTCATTACTGCTATTTGATTCAAATTATTTCATTTTCTGTCTGTTGACGTAAACAGACCATGTTATGAAAGGGAATTGCACCATAGACACTTTAGCACCATGGCATCTTCAGACAACAATACAATTTTTTATGGATATCAATAAATGTTTGCTTGTGGATGCTACAGGATATTTTAGCATTCATTATCCCTTTCCATGAATAAAAATTGGATGGCTGTGGGACTTTTCATTGAGAATGAGGTAGACAAAACTAACTGGCTTTCCCTGGGTCAAAGGGAAATGCAATAAGGAATTTTATACACTAGTCTAGAACGTGATTTTTGTTGATGGACAAATTATACACAATATTGAAATCATATTGACTGTAAATAAACTAGAAAAATATTAATATAGCAGGGCAATCAAAAGACATTATATGAACAAAACTACAGCTGATTTCATACTACGTCACTTTGTTGTTTTGTATTTACTTAAAAAAATACTTTTGTAAGTAACCTTAAATATACAAAAATATAGCAACTATAAACACGTTCACAAAAAGTCTCCCTTGAACTGTAAACAGCACCATAAATGTAATAGGTAAATTGCTAGCTGTGAGTTCACATGAGGTATGATTGAAAAAGCATAATTTTCATGATTATGGAGACTATTTGAAGAAATACACAGAGATAGTTTAAATATAATAATGTTAACTGCCTTTGAGCAGATGTTTCAGATCTGCAGTGGAGGAATATAAGGTTTTACTGCCCAAGTATTCTTAATGTAATATACTGTTTTGAACAGAACCCACAACAAAGAACAATGTTTTGTATATCTCAAGTACAGTTGCATTAGGCAAAAGAAATCCAAAAAAGAAAATTGAAAAAAAAAAAGAAAAAAAAGAAAGAAAACGAAACATTTTTCAAACAACCACATTGATCGAAAAGATGCTCACTTTTTCAGTTAGGATAAAGCTATAAACAATATTTAACTGCATGTTTGTTAGGTCTGTAAGTGCAACAGGAACAGAACTCTCTTATGAGCAGCTTACATAAAGATCAAATCACTTTGAGTTTCAGTTTGTTTTCCTCATGTCTTGAGAGTAAAGAAACCTCGGTGTGTTGTGAGAACGAAAACTTATGAAGGGAGAAAAGTTAAAATAATTACGAGCGTACCGAGCTCCATTGGTCTGTGCTCCAGTGAGGGTTAATAGAGCAGGACTGAGTATTGCACTGCTCTTGGTCGGGTGGTTTGTCAAGAATTTCACAGCTCAGATCGTTAAAGCGCTCCCCGTTGGGACGCTGACAAGCGACAAGCCGGGTCTTTATCCCTCCTCCGCAGGACTTTGAACACTAGGGAGGCAAAAACGAGAAAAAGGGTGAGAGAAAAGAAGGAGTGAAAGTCTTGTTTCATTAATGGATGTAATCTTTGTAGCAATGCATTTTCAAACAACGGCTACTGCAAAATCTTGGACTATGGCCGGTGGAGCAAACATTTCAAAGAGGGTTTTGCTGGAGACAAAAGTGTGGACAGTTTGAAGGCTTCGTTCAGACAAGCAGCAAAAAAAAAATGGGCATATCCAAAAATGCATGAAATCAATTTGTACAAATCTGATATAAACCACTTTCATATGAGGTTTGAAATTAGACTAAAATTATTTTTTTGGGAAATGCATTCAGGATCAGGTTGGTTTCCTTGCTTTGATTTGATTCAATTCAATTATGTGAAACTCAATTAAAGGGTTAGTTCACCCAAAAATGAAAATTCTCTCATCATTTACTCACCCTCATGCCATCCCAGATGTGTATGACTTTCTTTCTTCTGCTGAACACAAACAAAGATTTTCAGAAGAATATCTCAGCTTTGTAGGTCCATACAATGCAAGTCAATGGGTACCAAAATGTTGGAGCTCCAAAATGCACATAAAGGCAGCATAAAAGTATCTGTAAGACTCCAGTGGTTAAATACATATCTTCAGAAGCAATATGATAAGTTTGGGTGAGAAACAGACTAATATTTAAGCCAGATTTTACTATAAATTCCCTTCCCTGCCCAGTAGGTGTTGATATCCATGGAGAATGCAAATCGCCAAAAACAAAAGAAGAAGAATGTGAAAGTGGAGACTGATAGTAAAAAAGGACTAAATATTCCTGTTTCTCACCCACACCTATTAAAGACTTACAGATTCGTACAGATTCCTTTATGCTGCCTTTATGTGCACTTTGGAGCTTCAAAATTTTGGTACCCATTCACTTGTATTGGGAGGATCTACAGAGCTGAAATATTCTTCTAAAAATCTTTGTTTTTGTTCAGCAAAAGAAAGAAAGTCATACACATCTGGAATGGCATTAGGGTGAGTAAATGATGAGAGAATTTTAATTTTTGGGTGAACTTTAAATTGTATTGTTCTGTAACTAAATGAAACTCAGTTCAATTTGATTCAACTCAATTCAATTCAATTCCTTGAGGCAAAATGGCTAATCTGAACACCTGGTGTTTGTTTGTACTTGGGTCTATACATCTTACCTCACCCCAGCTGCCATAGAACCACTGAGGACAGGGGCCAGATTCACAGGAGCGTTGCTCTATGGGTTGTGTGCTTTCATCGCAACTGTTGGCAGGGTAACCGTTCTCATCCTGGCACACCACCACACGCCTCTGGAATCCTCCAGCACAAGTACTTGAACACTGAGAGGTGCGAAAGAGAAACACAATCAGTTTGTGATAGAAAGGCCACACACACGCCTTCCACACAATCACTAACTCAAGCGAGCACAGGCTTGCACTTACATATATACATGGGTACAATCTCACTGGACCAATTTCATACCCCATTAACTTTGACTAAATATACTGTATGTCAATGCATAAACACCAACCAAATGTAATTCCTCTGATGATGAAAGATACATGTTAAACATAGCTTAAGGAAAACACTTTTCAGAACATCTCTATAATAAGCACAAAAGGCTATTTTAAAATGAGGAAGAGCATCCAAAATGGCACAGAATATTTTAGCTGAATTGCAGACTATTTCAAACACAGATATCATGAAGGAAACAACAGCATTTATCAGAAAGAGGAAATACTACTGCCTGGTTGGCTTGGAGGGGTCATGTACTTATGACACCAATACTTTCACACTCTTTGGATTAGCTTTCTAAACTACATTTCAGAAGTCTGTGATTTCATGTACTGTTTTGGCCGGTACTGGTATCTCTGTAGTTATTACTGAGGTGGAAGTGTGTATGTCTGGATGTGGGCATTACAAAACGCACATATGTAAAGACTTACATATGTGATATATTTAGAACATTATGCATATAATTAGCACTGCTACTAT
Organism: Myxocyprinus asiaticus; assembly: GCF_019703515.2. Lineage (NCBI taxonomy): Eukaryota > Metazoa > Chordata > Actinopteri > Cypriniformes > Catostomidae > Myxocyprinus > Myxocyprinus asiaticus. Next base: position 13,187,668 of record NC_059378.1, read on the forward strand.
AGTCACCATTCTGAGCAGTCTGGGATCGGACTCTCCTTTTAGATTTTTTTTTAATGGGGTGCCAGAAGTACTTGAACCCCCAAATGTTCTTTTACCCATAAAGTTGGCAAAAAGGTCAGCGCAATGAGAAAATTTTCTTTTGTTAAGGTATTTGACAAAGGTCAAAATAAATAAGGAGAAGCATTGTGAAAATGCAGTATCTGCAATCAGAGCCATTCCTATTCAAAAAGCATTTGATTTTTTAGAGGACAGGTCATATTTCATATTTGTTGAGGTTTGATGATAATTAAATTCAGCCACAAAAACTCTAGATGCCATTTTTTTTTAAACTCTGGATGCCATTTATATATAAATATGCCATTTAAAAGGTCTTTCTCTGACAAAGTTTCTCTTTCATTCAGTGATAAATAGTTCACCCGCCATTGTATCCTCGCAAAGCTTCTGTGAATTTCTGTTCCGACCATCAGTAAGATTCACAAAGATCTCTACATCGCTAAAGCTGTACAAATGCTTACATTTAAGATGCAGTGAATACATTGATATTGTATGTTTCACAGTCTATCAAAACGTTAAAAAGTGTACAAATAAAAGCTACACACAAATATCTATGAATACTTATGTGATCACCCTTGACATGCAGACTAGGGACTCAAAGCGCAGCACTAGGCGCTACCACTGTGTGCTACCACTGTGCGCTACGTCTTAACCAATTTTTGTGCCAGCGCAAAGCGTAAGAGGCCGTGGTTGGGAGTGTTTGCGCTATCTGTGGGTGTATTGTATGTTAATTAAGGGGCGCAAAGAGCAATTTGCTATTTTCCTGAGAAATAGGTAAGAGCGCTAAGATGTTTCAAAAACATGTCTGTTTTCAAAGTCTAAACTCAGTTCCTGTATTTGCAGTTTGGAGATTCCACCAGCAGGTGGTTATAAAGTCCATGTCCAAACTCTGAAAACATAGTACAACATCAAATTATGCCTCTGAAGATCACTGTTGTAGCCGTTTTATGAAACAAAAATGTATCAGATTTGTGTTAAACTATCTTTAGGTCATGGTATATTTTTCAATAATTGTTATTATGTTTATAATTACAAATGTATTTATGATCTAATTTGTATTGGTATTTTTCCACCTGCTGTCGTAGAGTGTTTTTTAAGTCACTGCAAAGGGGCCAGTGGAAGATGTTGTAGAGAGTAAAATGTTAGGATTTTTTTTTTTTTTTTTTTTTTACCACTTCTTTATTTTGATTATATTTTCATTTCGTTTGAAGTGTAATTTTAATTTAGAAATATTTTTGGTTTAATTTTTTTTAGTGTTTCAAGAAATTAATGAAATTTTTCAAAACCAAAATCGAACGGTAGAAGTAATGTGTGTTCCGATATAATCACAGTTAATATTAGCCATGATCTGTGTGTCAGCAGATGAAAATGATTAATAATACAACCCCAATTCCGAAAAAGTTGGGATAGTAGGAAAATTGCTAATAAAAACAAAAAGGAGTGATTTGTAAATTATATTCACTCTTTGCTATATTGAAAGCACTACAACTACACATAACATGATGTTTTACCTTGTGAATTTTATTGTTTTTTTTGAAAATGTAAAGTAATTTCAAATTAGATGATTGCAACACACTCCAAAAAAGTTGAGACAGGGGCAATTTAAGACTAATAACAATTTGACGAGTTGAAATAACAAGGCGTTGAGAAACAGGAGATGTTAAACAGGTGAGGCTATTGTGTCATTGTACTGTATACTGTATAAGGAGCCTCCAAAAACAGCCAAGTCCTTTGAGAGCAAGGATCGTTCAAGACTTGTCAATTTGCAAACAGATGCTTCAGCAAATAATCCAGCACTCTGAGAACAATGTTCCCCAAAGACAAATTGGAAGGATTTTGGGCATTTCACCTTCTACATTGCACAATATAGTTAAAAGAATCAAGGAATCTGGTCAAATCTCAGTGCATAAAGGGCAAGATGAAAAACATTTCTGAATGTGTGTGATCTCTGATCCCTCAGACGTCACTGTCTTAAAAAAACGTCATTCATCTGTAATGGATATCATGAACGTGGGCTTGGTATAACTTTAGTAAACCTTTGTTAGTCAACACCACTCGCTGCTGCATCCACAGATGCAAGTTAAGACTTTACTATGCAAAGCAGAAGCCCTACATCAACACTGTCCAGAAGCACTGCTGACTTCTCTGGGCTCGGTCTCATCTTAGATGGAAAGTAGAATAGTGGAACTGTGTTTTTTGGTCCAAAGAGTCCACATTTCAAAATGTTTTTGAAAAACACAGCCATCGTATTATCCGGGCCAAAGAAGAAAAGGACCATCCAAGCTGGTATTAGTGTCAGGTCCAAAAGCCAGTGTCTGTATGGGCCAGGGGTGTGTCAGTACCCATGTCATGGGTAACTCGCACATCTGTGAGAACATCATGAATGCAGACAGATATGTAAAATTTTGGTGCAACATATACTGCCATCAAGCACCGTCTTTTCCAGGGAGGTCCCTGCATTTTTCAGCAGGACAACTTCAAACCACATACTGCCCATATTACAAGTGCATGGCTGTGTAAGCAGAGAGTGTGGATGCTAGATCTGCCTGCCTGTCTCCAATTGAGAATGAGTGGCACATTATAAAGCACATTAGATGGCAACGACGACCCTGTACAGTTGTGCAGCTAAAGACCTACATAACGGATAAATGGGGGAAAATTCCACTTTCTAAACTTAACAAACTTGTGTCTTAAGTGCCCAAATGCTTAATAAGTGTTATTAGAAGAAATGGGGATGTTTCACAGTGGTGAACACTTGACTCAACTTTTTTGGAGCATGTTGCAATCATCTGATTTGAAATTACTGTACATTTAAAAAAAAACAATGGATAAAACATCATATAATGTGTAGTTGTTGAGCTTTCAATATAGCAAAGGGTGAATATAATTTACAAATCACTCCTTTTTGTTTTTATTAGCATTTTTCTTACTGTCCCAACTTTTTCGGAATTGGGGTTGTACTTACATTCTCTATAATTTAACGGAGCATAAATCAAAATCCTTTTCTGTGCATACTGTATAAAAGTAACATGTCGCTGTCATAGAAATATGCCTGACATTCAACAAGGATGCAGTTTATGCACAAAAGAACAAACATCAATGTGGCAGAGCTTTGCCACATTATGAAGGAGGAAGCGGGAGTCGGGTAAACATCCAAACGTAACACATTTATTAGCACACACACTAATATGCACCCCCTCAACATAGACAGACAGCTTTGTGCGTCTCTCTCTCTAACTGCGGCTCTGGCTCCTTCTTATCTCTCTTCCAGCTGATTGCGATAATTGTCCCCCAGCCGTCCATCCTTATCGCTCGGCCACGCCCTGCTTGCCACAAGTCCATTTTCACTACCAACTTCTTATGAATGTGCTCTCTTTGTTTATATTGCTGGTCTTGACAGGGAATGGATTACTGTATATAATAGGACACAGATGGTCCCGGAGAAGAACCTCCGAATTATATTGCACTTGACCCAGCCTATTAGTGCTTTGCACATGCAATTTCGCCTAGCTCACTTATGCCTAGACTTAGCGCATGCTTGCACGAAAATACCAAAACTTCATGGCCATGGCCATAGACTTTTGAGTGCAGCTGGTTGCATCAATTTTTTCAGTTTAAAGCATTTTTGAATTTACTCAACTTCAGGTAAATTAGTTATACCAACTTAACAATTCAAGTTGGATTGTAAGTTCAATTAACTCAATACAATAAGTTCAGTAAACTCAAAAATATTAATTATTTTTACAAGTAGATCTAAGTTCAATAAACTTGAATTTTTAAGTACAGCTGTCAATAATTTTCAATATTCTTGATATAGAAAGATATTCTTTATTAAGCAGAACTACATTTCTACATAAGATCATTTGTCAGCCACGCCAATATACCAAGTAGTTGGTCCAACTTAAAAAGTTGTGTAGGTAACACTTACTTAAAACTTTTAGAAGTTCAGTTAACTAAATAACTGTTTTTTATTTTTATTTTATCAAAGCGAACACTAATCACCCTGGTGGTGATTTAATTATATATTAAATAAAGAAATATTCCTTGTCAAACTTGACATTTTATGTGCTCACTGTTTAAGATTTTAAGTTGCTCTGACTTAAATGGCAAACAAGTTTACTTTATTGATTTTTTTAAATTAATCTCAACTTTTTCTATATTAGATAGTTCAACATTAGAACAATCTACATTAGATTAATCAACTTTCAAAATTGAAGTTGGATATTTTACAGTGTGTATGACTTATCGCAGAGCGCTGTGCTTAGCGCTAGTGCTCTTAAAATAGGGCCCTAAATCAAGAACGTGCAGATCTGTTATCATTTTTACTTACTGCCCCCCATGGTCCAGTCCTCCACTGATGCAACTGGGGTCTGCCAGCTCTGTTACGATCAGTTCGCCCAGTGGGAACAATTTTTTTCCGTGAATCATGGTTAGGTGAAAAGCCCCCGTGATCACTGGAACGAGATGGACACTGGGGCATGGCACACTCCTGCTCTGTTGCCGGTCGATCATCTGTGTCACACTCACTCATTTCCACAACTTGATCATTGAAGTTCACACACACTACTTGCCGTGTGGTTTTGCCCTGACCACAGGATACAGAGCACTACAAATACAGAAACACACATGATTATATAGAAAACAGACTGAAAAACAAAACCATAAATTTCTCAAAAGTTGTGACACATGCACGCAAGCCTATTTGAAAGGTTTCAGTAACAGGCCCATTCATTTAATTCTTTGGGCATCAAATATTGCAACATGGATTTACTCATTTTCCAAACTGTATGCTGCTGATTTTCTGGTTTGTCTCCATTATGAACCAATAGAAAGCAGGAGGTCACGGACTAAAGCAATACATCAATTCTATAGTGATTTTGTGTTGTAATGAATGTCTTCCTGCACAAATGTGTACAGTGTGATCTGTTTGCTGTGTATTTCAGACATCCGTCCTGTCCTCCCTCTGACACAAATCAATGCAAACCAAACCCCATCTGCTATGAGATTCACACAAAACGAACTCACATCAGTAACAACTGAGCTCCAAACACCAAAATAATAGTAGAATTATCAAGGTCTTTGGTTTATTGTAAAAGGCTGCGCAACAGCTGTGAATGAAAACACAAATACTTTCAGTAAGTAATAGTGTTGAAAGATTGCTTGCTAACAAATTGGTATTAAAGGAACATGCCAATATTTGAAATACATACATAACCAATAACCAGTTAAAAGAACTTAGATACCTTACTGACTCATTTCACATACAACATACCTCGTTTCACATACAGCTCACAGTATTGAGCAAATAGGCTCCCACATGAGCAGCGTTCAATCAAAAGTCTATGTCATGCTAACAATTTACAGTTGAAGTCAGAAGTTTACATACACTTAGGTTGAAGTCACTAAAACTGATTTTTTTAACCACTCCACAGATTTAATATTTGCAAACTATAGTTTTGGCAAGTCATTTAGCACATCTGCTTTGTGCATGACACAGGTAATTTTATCCAATAAAATCCAATAATTGTTTACAGACAGATTGTTTCACTCTTAATTGACTATACCACAATTCCAGTGGGTCAGAAGTTTACATACACCAAGTTAACTGTGCCTTTAAGCAGCTTGTAAAATTCCAGAAAATGATGTCAAGCCTTTAGACAATTAGCCAGTTAGCTTCTGATAGGAGGTGTACTGAATTGGAGGTGTACCTGTGGATGTATTTTAAGGCCTACCTTTAAACTCAGTGCCTCTTTGCATGACATCATGGGAAAATCAAGACCTCAGAAAAAAAATTGTGGACCTTCACAAGTCTGGTTCATCCTTGGGAGCAATTTCCAAACGCCTGAAGGTACCACGTTCATCTGTACAAACAATAGTATCGACATGACCTGAAAGGCTCCTCAGCAAGTTAGAAACCAATGCTCCAAAACCGCCATAAAAAAGCCAGACTACAGTTTGCAAGTGCACATGGGGACAAAGATCTTACTTTCTGGAGAAATGTCCTCTGGTCTAATGAAACAAAAATTGGCCATAATGACCATTGTTATGTTTGGAGGAAAAAGGGTGAGGCTTGCAAGCTGAAGAACACCATACCAATCGTGAAGCCTGGGGGTGGCAATATCATGTTGTGGGGGTGCTCTGCTGCAGGAGGGACTGGTGCACTTCACAAAATAGATGGCATCATGAGGAAAGAAAATTATGTGGATATATTGAAGCAACGTCTCAAGAAATCAGCCAGGAAGTTAAAGCTCGGTCACAAATGAGTCTTCCAAATGGACAATGACCCCAAGCATACCTCCAAAGTTGCGGCAAATCAAAGTCAAGGTATTGGAGTGGCCATCACAAAGCCCTGACCTCAATACGATAGAAAATTGGCGGGCAGAACTAAAAAAGCTTGTGTGAGCAAGGAGGCCTACAAACCTGACTCAGTTACACCAGTTCTGTCTGGAGGAATGGGCCAAAATTCCAGCAACTTATTGTGAGAAGTTTGTGGAAGGCTACCCAAAATGTTTGACCCAAGTTAAACAATTTAAAGGGAATGCTACCAAATACTAACAAAGTGTATGTAAACTTCTGACCCACTGGGAATGTGATGAAAGAAATAAAAGCTGAAATAAATCATTCTCTCTATTATTATTCTGACATTTCACATTCTTAAAATAAAGTAGTGATCCTAACTGACCTAAGACAGGGAATGTTTTCTATGATTAAATGTCAGGAATTGTGAAAAACTGAGTTTAAATGTATTTGGCTAAGGTGTATGTAAACTTCTGACTTCAGCTGTAAATCAAGAACACCATAAGTTTTCATTTTGGTTTGTCAGCAAGACCTGCAACTTCAAATTTGGACTAGTTAGTTTGATCCTATTGCCTGGCAGTTATTTAGCCTAAGAAATGGGGCTGTATTACAGAAACGTCCTATCTTAATTTAAGATCTGACAAGTTAAATAGAACATATATAGATTCTGACAGAAATCGCCATGGTTAATACACTGTAAAAAGTGGTAACCTGCAATTGTTATCTTAAAGAGCTAGTTCTACCTAACCTAACCATTAACATTAGTTTTGCTGGAGTAACCTAATGTAGTGAGGTTGATTCAGACATGTTAAAAATATTTTTGAATCTTGAATCAAACCAGTTTAGATGTTAACAAGCACATTTTCAGGTTAACTTGTTTTTTTTTTTTAAGCAAAACATTTAAGATAGGTTTCTTCAGTGAGTATGTTTCTGTAATATAACCCCAAGTTTGTGAAAAAAAAAACATAATAGCAAAGGTTGTTATGTATTTTAAGTACCGCAGTCCATTCCAGAACCTTCCACTGTCCACATGCCACTATGGAGCACACCTCCCTAGCAGGAGGTTTTGACAGGTGAGAGCAGGCCGATTCCTCCGCAACTCCACCCTGTTGGTCGCGGCAACTTACGTAGCGCATCCGCATACCTTTTCCACAGGTGGCACTGCACTGTTGAAAAGAACAACCATTAAACAGCTTAGCTCTCTACTTAATATTTCAATGTATTTGACACATTGTAGAACTGCAGCACATTCTACAGAATCTAACAACTATATATCTACTATAATAACCATTTATAGTAATTAATATACAATAACAATTTAAAGACCCCACAAAATCAAAATTGGAGTTTTGTGTCTTCTGGTCCACTTCTATTAGCTTTGAGGCCATCAATATGCTAATGTACTCCTACAAGTTGACAAAATGATTTTAGCAGATATACATATTTAAACTTTACAGTTTTTCTTCTCCGGGAGAACTAGGGTTGGGTACCGAGAACAGGTTCTCTTCCTGTATAGTTCGATTCTTGAACAACTCTAATTATGCGGTTCTATTGAATCTACGGCACAGAACATACAGCGCTTTGGGTATAGTCTGATTCTCGAATGACTCTAAGGAGCCGATTCTTCTGAATGTGCAGCCCAAAACATACAGCGCTTCCTGTGTTACTGACTGCTTGTTTATATAACAATGTGTAGTTAAAGGGTTCGTTCACAAAAAAGGCAAATTCAGCAACAATATTTCAGCTCTGTAGGTCCTCACAATGCAAGTGAATAGGTGCCAAAATTGTGAAGCTCCAAAAAGTAATAAAGGCAGCATAAATGTGGTTAAATTTATATCTTCAGAAGCAATATGATAGGTGTGTGTGAGAAAGAGATCAATATTTAAGTCATTTTTCCCTGCCCAGTAGGTGGCGATATGCATGAAGAATGTGAATTGCAAAAAAAAAAACTAAAAAACAATGTGAAAGTGGATATTGATAGTAAAAAAGGACTTAAATATGGATCTGTTTCTCACCCACACCTATCATATCACTTCTGAAGACATGGATTTAACTACTGGAGTCTTATAAATTACTTTTATGCTGCCTTCATGTGATTTTTGGACCTTCAAAGTTTTGGTACCCATTCACTTGCATTGAGAGACCCTACAGAGCTGAAATATTCTTCTGAAAATCTTCATCTGTGTTCAGCAGAAGAAAGAAAGTCATACACATCTGCGATGGCACAAGGGTGAGTAAATGATGAGAGAATTTTCATTTTTTGGGTGAACTATCCCTTTAAAGGTACACAAGTTTTATTAAGTGAAATTTTATAAAATAATAAATGCATGAATGAAATATGCTATCACATTTCTTGTTTAGAATTTTACAAGCATTGTTTTAAATGTATTTTTTTATTTGTTATATCTGCTCTTTAGAAACTTGAAATGATCTCATCATTTGGCAACAGACTGCAGAGGGCAGTAAACGCATTAAGAATTGCATCCCTTATTTCCAAATAATTCTTCCTCGTAAGTACTAAAAGAATCGTTACTGGAACCGTTAAGGAACCAGAATTGTTGAGAGGAATCGGAACCGGAATCGTTAAATTCCTTACGATTCCCATCCCTAGGTAGAACAGATCACAAATAATGATTACTCATTTTGCACTGACTTGATTTGTTAAATCAAATGCTCTCTAGAATGAGAATGCCCCTCCCCACAATACCACCTACTGACTTTGCAATAGCAAGTAGCAAATTATGTTCAAAACTTTGGCTATTAAAAAAAAAAAAGGGTTGAGCCCTTCCACATGCCCCACCCTAAGTTCCTGTTTAAATAGGAAATATTTCACTGAATACTCGTCAAGTCTTTTCATGGGGTCATTAGATAATTATCAGTTATGTACCTGTGTCCATGACCCAAAGCGCCACTGTGTTTTATGACCAGGATGTGACATCACTTTGGTCTCTGGGGCAACAGGATGGGTGACAGGGCACTGAGAGAGTTCACAGTCCTATAAAAGGGAGGAAGGGAGTGTTGAGAACACAAATGACAACCAATTTCCAGTAATGAAGAACTGTGATTCTATAGGGTGAGGCCGTTAGGGCTTTATTTCTGGTGCCAGTGTGCTTGCTTTATGCCTGACTGGCTAGAATCACATGGAGGCAAAGCGACTTGTTCAGGGTCACTGCGCCTTTCAGCACATAGAGGATTTAAAACCAGGGGGCCTGTCGCTTTTTCGTTCTGTCGAAACATATTCCTTCGTTGGTTCCTGACTTTCTCACACTTCCACATACCTCCACTTCCATTTCTGCCTTTAACCACTCATTTCTTTATTTCACACTTCTTATCAAATTTTCTCTCTCTCTGTTTCCCTACATTATTGTACATGTTCCTTGTCTTTTACCAAACTGGAGGGCTTGACGGTGGGAAAAAGGCTAATTATTTTAAAAACCCTGTGAAAACGAAGCCATATAAAACCAATGCCCCAGGAAAGATCATATAATAGTCTGTAAAACAGCATGCAGCCACTCTGGCTCTGCAGTACAATTATACTGGGGGAAGGGGCTAGATGTAATTTTGCATGTACAGTATGTGCAGATTATGGTGTATATAAAGTCAAGATCCAGATAACTGCAATTTAACTTAAATGAGCATTAAATATAAATCTGTGGTTGATCTAAATAGACACTGTAGTTAAGAGCCATTATAGCTCATTCTGTAGTAATAAATGTTCATAGCTAAACACACTTATACACACGCAATGCACACTGATGTAGGGTGTGCGAGTGTGTGTGCCGACAAATACTTTTCCTTTAGACAAGGCCTTATTGAGGGCAGGTGATAAATATGCAGTGTGGGAAACTTCCTGCCTCTCAAGGCTGTACCTGAGCCCGCTTTCTTGTTCTCTCTTTTCCTTTCTCAGTATACTGTGAAACTACTTAGTAAAATAATACTTTTGCACACTGAAAAAAAAAAACACCCAGCTCTTTTAAAGGACTGTACACTGAAACAATGAGTAACTTTGAAAATAGGACCGTGCAACTTTCCATTTTAAGTGAATAAGAAAATTTATCAAAATGCAAACATATCAGGGATAGGCACTGTTGTTGCCTCAGACTGAAAGTTATAATGTATATACAATGTTGACACAAAATGAACTTCTAATTTCTAATTAATTTCGGTACCAGATCAATGACGTGATGCTATTAAATGATTAGAAAATACATTACAAATGCAATTCACACAAAATTACTTAAAAACACCTTTTCTATTATGAACATGTTTTCAATTACTGAGTAATTTTGATATTTTTTCTGGGGCTTAAAGTAAAAACTCATTTGGTATAACCGTCCTGTGACAGTACAAAAAATTAAAGTCTCATTAAAAGTTTAAATTATTGAAAAAAGAATTACTGGCATGAGTAGTGCAGAATAATGTTTTATCATTATTCCTTAAAAAAAAAAAAAAAAGCAGTGAAACTATTTTATGTGGTATATCCAACATGCAGGTTGCATGTTTGTTGTCGTGGGCCAAAAAAATACTGTTTGTGAAGCATATATATATATATAAACTCAGCAAAAAAAGAAACGTCCTTTCACTTTCAACTGCTTTTATTTTCAGCAAACTTAACATGTGTAAATATTTGTATGTACATAAAAAGATTCAAGAACTAAGACATAAACTGAACAAGTTTCACAGACATGTGACTAACAGAATGGAATAATGTGTCCCTGAATAAAGGGGGGGGGTCAAAATCAAAAGTAACAGTCAGTATATGGTGTGGCCACCAGCTGCGTTAAGTACTGCAGTGCATCTCCTCCTCATGGACTGCACCAGATTTGCCAGATCTTGCTGTGAGATGTTACCCCATTCTTCCACCAAGGCACTTCCAAGTTTCCAGACATTTCTGGGGGGAATGGCCCTAGCCCTCACCCTCCGATCCAACAGGTCCCAGACATGCTCAATGTGATTGAGATCCGGGCTCTTCGCTGGCCATGGTAGAACACTGACATTCCTGTCTTGCAGGAAATCACGCAAAGAACGAGCAGTATGGCTGGTGTCATTGTCATGCTGGAGGGTCATGTCAGGATGAGCCTGCATGAAGGGTACCACATTAGAGAGGAGGATGTCTTTCCTGTAACGCACAGCGTTGAGATTGCCTGCAATGACAACAAGCTCGGTCCGATGATGCTGAAACATACCGCCCCAGACCATGACGGACCCTCCACCTCCAAATCGATCCCGCTCCAGAGTACAGGCCTCGGTGTAACGCTCATTCCTTCGACGATAAACACGAGTCCGACCATCTATTCACCCCTGGTGAGACAAAACTGCGACTCGTCAGTGAAGAACACTTTTTGCCAATCCTGTCTGGTCCAGCGAAGGTGGGTTTGTGCCCATAGGTGACGTTGTTGCCGGTGATGTCTGGTAAGGACCTGCCTTACAACAGGCCTACAAGCCCTCAGTCCAGCCTCTCTCAGCCTATTGCAGACAGTCTAAGCACTGATGGAGGGATTGTGCATTCCTGGTGTAACTCGGGCAGTTGTTGTTGCCATCCTGTATCTGTCCCACAGGTGTGATATTCAGATGTACAGGTCCTGTGCAGGTGTTGTTACACGTTGTCTGCCACTGCGAGGACAATTAGCTGTCCTTCCTGTCTCCCTGTAGCGCTGTCTTAAGCGTCTCACAGTGTGGACATTGCAATTTATTGCCCTGGCCACATCTGCAGTCCTCATGCCTCCATGCAGCATGCCTAAGGCACATTCACTCAGATGAGCAGGGACCCTGGCCATCTTTCTTTTGGTGTTTTTCAGAGCCAGTAGAAAGGTTTCTTTAGTGTCCTAAGTTTTTATAACTGTGACCTTAATTGCCTACCGTATGTAAGGTGTTAGTGTCTTAACGACCGTTCCACAGGTGCATGTTCATTAATTGTTTATGGTTCATTGATCAAGCATGGAAAACATTGTTTAAACCCTTTACAATAAAGATTTGTAAAGTTATTTGGATTTTTACAAAATTTCTTTTTTTGCTGAATTTTATATATATATATATATATATATATATATATATATATATATATATATATATATATATATATATATATATATACATTTTTATGAAATGGCACATTTTGTTCAGGTCATTTGGTGTAACTCTGAGAAAAAGTCTTGATATTCTTTACTCCAAAATGCAGATATTTGTAAAAAAAAAAAAAAAAAAAAAAAGATTCATCTTGAAAACATTTTTTGAAAAATATTCAGAAATCATGATTGTGTACATTCTCATATATTCACTCTCACTCTCATGTATTCCATTATTTTAATACCTTTTACTTGATGGTTACACCACACAACATTTTCAAAACACTTTACAATAAAGTTCCATTTGTTATCATTACTTAATGCAATGAACAATATATTTTTTACAACATTTATTAATCTTTTTTAATGTTACTTAATTAAAATACAATTGTTCATTGTTAATTCATGTTAGTACATTGTGCATTACAACTTTTAATTTTAAAACTGTTTTACTAACCAAGATTAATAAATGCTGTAAAGTATTGTTTATTGTTAGTTCATGTTAACTAATGGTGTTAAGTAATGTTAACAAATAAAACCTTATTGTAAAGTGTTACCCATAAATGTTTTTCAGACCAACATGGACTCAAAGCTAAAATTTCTACAAACTTGACACATGCGTTTTAAGGTACATTTTTAAAAGATTTCAAATTTGTATCACATCGGACAACCTTATTTGTCAATGAACGTAACACCGAAAATGATGCTATAGGTACTCGTGCCAATCCCTAAAACATATAATTTAATATATCAGTAGGAACTGTGTCACAAATCAAATCCATTACAAGGTGAAACATTGTTTGCAGTGGTGCACACAACAGGAGACTGGAGACTGAAGTGTCAATGGTGCTGTATCTCAAGGACCCTTGGTTGTGGCATGGCTTCAGTTAAAAAAAAAAAATACAGCAAATTGAACCAGGAAGTAGGAATGCACGATTATAGCAAAAATCATAATTGTCGATTATTGCCCTTGATACTGTAATCGCGATTATTAATGTTGATTAAAATATTACATTACCGTGACGTCACAAAGTAAGCAACTGTGCAGTTCTTCAGAGTAGCTGCGCTCCAGTTTCTTTTAAGCATTGTTTAAGCATTAAATATTGTAATAATGTTTTTTAATGTTAGAACAAAAAAAAACAAAAAAAAAAAATTAATGGATATCTATGGTATCGAATAAATTTAATTATTGCTAAATTACTGCTTAAATTATTGGCCCACGTACAGTAAATAATATGACATATTCAATATTCAAACTTATTAATAGCTGATTTAAATTGACCAAGTTACTCTGTTCAGTAAGCCCTTTGGTGGCGAGATGGGGACCATTCATCCCGTTAGATCTTTAATGATGATCTTGTTCATGTAAGATCGTCGTTAGATTATTTTTGGCCTCAGTGGGTGCACTTTGTAAATTAAAAACAGTCATTTGTAATCGGAGTTTGTGCAATTCGTGAAAATGTTAAATCTACTAATACCAGCTGCATGGCAAATGGATCTTATTACAGCAGACTCGATAACAATGACGGTGATGCCTGAAGTATGCTATTCATGCCATATTCTTTATGTTGGCTACATCTCCAAAACAAACTTAGAACAGTTAAGCAGAATTACTTTACTGCTATTTTGTACAAATCAAATTCACATTGGCCTACTTATTAACATGACAAAACAAAACTGTTTTTACATTTTTAATAAATTGTACACAGAAATCGAGCAACGCGACAAACTCTGCCATTACAATGACTGTTGTCACTCACTGCAGGTTTACACTGTTTGAGACCTACATTTCAACGCGAGCTCAGTGACTCTCCGCACAAATGTCTGCACTCTCGCTAATGCTCTCATTAAAAACAAAGCTGTCTAATCAGCATAATGAATCAATTATTTACACCACGTCTATGCCTTGATTAGAGCGGGAGTGTTTTAGTTTTGTCGTGTTGCTCATTTGCAGTGTATTTAACATCTATGTTCAAAGCGAGCGGTGCAATATGCAATAAATCCAAAATAATTCCAAAGTGCTTTTCGCTCTTGTTCTACAGTTTATTTTCGAGTGTCAGGTGATGTTTCTTCAGTATTAATTTTCATGTGCCACCGCGTACAGAGGTGGAACATAAAGCAAGCATCTGGGCATTCAGATGGTTTAAAACTTGCGCATTAGGAACAATTGTCATTACTGATAGGACGGAGGACTAATTTAAGTGGCTCTGATTGGCCATTGACGTTTCATTGCTAATCAGACATGTTAGCGATTGGTTAGAATACTCAACCGCTGCATAAAAACACGCTGTAAATAGAAATCATTGAATTGAACGCTGCAATCATCAATTTTCACGATTTCATAATCGTGGCAGACGTAATCGTAATTGCGATTAGTTTTTCGATTAATTGTGCAGCCCTACCAGGAAGAGTTGTTTTACTTGACTGATTTATGCCTTTTTGATGTTTCCAGTGGTCATATTGTAAAATACTGACAAATGCAGATCTTAGTTTGCAATCAGTCGTGTGAAAGAGAAAGAAGAAAGGGACATTGGGACCACTCTACTTTGGATTAGTTATTGAGAGGCATAATAAACACACCGTTCTTACCTGAGTGTCTGTTGGACGTGTTGCTGCATTACATTCAGTGTCATCCATGACGGATCCATACGAGCCAACCACACACTTTACAGCTCTCATCTGATAACCTGGGCCGCAAGTGGTGGTGCACTACATTCAGACATAAAGAGAGGGAGGTCAGTTAGGTACAGCAGTCATTTATCTCATTTATTGCTGCATTCTAGAGAATAAATTGACATTTGAGACCGTCCATTATTATTGGCTCACTGGCATCAGACAAGTATTGATGTGATAAGCACCTGCATGGGTAAACTAGGGTTTTCATTTCTCCACGCACCCCCTTGAAACAAGGTCAAACTTGTGTGACAGCATTTGCTGCAAGATTTGCTGCATGCTTCATTAAAGGACTTCAAACATACATTTAATGCAATCACTTTATGTAATAGCAATAATCTCTGTCACACTTTCAGAATTAAAGATAGTTTGTCCACACAAATGGTATCAATTTTGTGATTCCCTTTAAGTGCATCTCTGAAGGACTATTTGCTTTTTTGAAGACGGCCACAAACTGCTCAAGTGGACAGAAAGCACATTATCCTCAGACAGATGAAGATATACATCTTATATATGGTTGTGTTGGTTGTGCTCCATATTAGTCAAAAACATGACCCTATTTGGAGGACTTCATGAAATAAATCAGACAGAAACGAGGAAAGAGGAATGGAAAAGGGATATATCTGCTGTGGACGCTGATCTCTGAAGAGAAAGAGGACATGTACCAGTGCAATAAAACACTGAGGTCCACAGTATCGGCCCTAATAAGCTCAGAGCATCCCCTCTGTCAAGTACAAACACACAGAGACAGTAGACATCCATCTGTGTATATTGCCATCTATCTATTACCATAATTAATAATATTCTCCACAGGGGCGATGACATCCCTGGTCTTTCAAGGCAAAATAAACTTTTTTTCTAGCCCTAGTCCTAAACTTGTTCCATTTTTTTTTCCGTTTCCGTCCACACTGTAGCTGTAATAATCTGTTTACAATATCTGCCTTTGCACGCACTCCAAGCTGTCATAGCACTGACTGCTATCCTAAAAATGACATTGGATTCATCACACAATTTCTGAGTTTCCAATTTCCATCCCATATACATACTGTATGCAGAAAATAAGCTCTCTTCACCTTCACCTGATATCCCTAAACAACATGATAAACTAGGAATGGATGGTATGACCAAAACAGCATGGTATGAGTAATTTAATATACAGTACTGTGCAAAAGTTTTAGGCACCTAAGATGTTTCACAAAAATATTTGTCTTAAGATGGTTATTTATATCTTCAGCTTTAGTGTGTCAATAGGAAAACTACATTTTAGACTCCCAAGTTTTACTTTTGCAAATAGAAAGATTAAAATAGAAGAACAGGGAGCTCTGCAACAGATGTCATGGTCCCCACAGAGCCCCCCACTGAACATCGCGTCAGTCTGAGATTACATGAAGAGACAGAAGCAATTGAGACAGCCTAAATAGATAGAAGAACTGTGGCGAATTCTCCAAGAAGCTTGGAACATCCTATCTGCCAACAACCAAGAAAAACTGTGTCCAGGTGTAACTAGGAGAATTGGTGATGTTTTAAAGGCAAAGGTGGTCACACCAAATATTAATTTAGCTTTTTTTATGTTTACTGGAATTTGTATGATGTTAATTGATAAATGAAAACTATTTATGGCATTATTTTTGAAGACATTTTTTAAGTGCCTAAAACTTTTGCACAGTACTGTATATCACAATAAAAATATTTTGCAGGAAATTTAACAAAAAAAAAAAAAAAAGGTTTATAAAGTAAATAACCATATGGCAAATAAAAATGTTGTATAAATATGATTTGAGGGAAAAACAGAGTAAATTAGTCCACAAACAGTCACGCAAATATACTGTATCTACCGCAGAAAAAACAGTAGAGCAAAATTGCACCTAAACAATGTCTCATTCACAGCAGAGTTCGATTTTGCCGATACGATAACTAAGGTGGTGGAAAAGGCAGATAACCGATTAATCGGCAGATAGTTTTGTACATTGAGTCATAGAATGTTACAACATTTTCTTAGTCGGCACAGACATAGAGGCCAGAGTACAAAATGAATAAAACCCAGATGTAGTTTATTTTTCAACCAATAATAATCAGAAAAAAGGATATTGTTCCACAAAGCAACTACCGGCACAATTAATTGGTAAAACAAATATATATGGCTACCTCTAATTCACAGCAATAAAACAGAAGGTTGTACTGACCTGTCCCCAGGGTCCCACTTGCCAGGATGCACATTCTTGCTGTTGGCAGGCCTGTACTGACTCTGGTTTGGAGGAGTCACAGAATCGATCATCCAAACGCTCTTCTCCAAACTGACACCAAGTCTGGCGGTGCTTGTAGCCCTTGCCACAAGTCACCAAACACTACCAAATTAATCAGAACATATTAGCAATTTAGTTATAGTGATTTTTCCATGGGCAAGGGGTGTTCTTAGGCACAAAGCAAAGTGTTTTACATCCATTTTATATTTCAAATTAATCGATAGGTCTTTACCTCTGACCACTCTCCAGTTTTCCATTGAGGACACAGGAACTCATTACAGGGCTGAACTGCGACCTTGTCTTGTGGGTTGCACTTGCTTTCATCAACAGCCTCTGCTGACTTTCCACATACTGCAGTCCTATGACGCGTTCCCCCTCCACAGCTCCTGGAGCACTTAATAACCAAGGAAAAGTGTTGTGTTGCCATTAAAGATAGCAAGATCTCATATTTTCCTGACATCAAGTACATCTGGCTTAGTTCAAGGGCTGATTTGAGACCAGCAAAGTTTCTCTCACCTCTGACCATGGGGAGTATTCCCATCCACTAGGGTTGCAGTCTCCATGGCACACCTCCTTGTCATCGGGCTTGCGTTGGCTGCTGCAGTAACGGTTGTCAACCTTCTGGGTCTTCCCATCCAGTCTGCTCTGTTTGGTGCAGTAGATGTCCAACGTCCGGTAGCCCCGTCCACATGTGGCTGAGCACTCGCTTTTGCGAGCAATGTGCCATCTGTAAATGAAAGATATGCCCATGTGAATGTCTATGAAAAGAGGCTATGGAAAAAAACTGAAATTCAGTAATGAATATACACAGGAAATAAAAAATATGACTGTCTAAACACCAATGTAGCCTAATTTTTAGTTCCCTATCTGTCACTCACTCGACGCTGTGTCGATGTAGTGACACTAGGGGTCGAACTTGGGAGCCACAAACACCTCTGATATTTGAGAAAAGGCCAATGAGAATTGGCGAGTGGAATTTGCATGCCAATCCCCCAGACATACAAGTATAAAAGGAGATGGCTTGCAACCACTCATTCAGATTTTTTCTTCAGAGCCAATCAGTGTAGAGCTTTCCACTGGCGTTCCATTCACCTCTAAAAGTGTACAGGCTGTTGGATATATGGCGTATTTACAGTGGGTTCTCTCTCCTCTCACAGATAAGTGCAGAGAACGCCCCTGGGCACTTCAGCAGCCACACTAAAAAAAGAGTATATACTCTCTAAAAGAGTGAGCACTGACGGAGAGCGTCTTCTTAAATATGCCATTCCGTTTATGTGCAGTTCCTGGGTGTGGTCATTATCTCTCTCCCTCTAACGGCCATGATCGCTGTCTCACGTGTATCTGCCCTAGGCACGCTGAGACAGCGTTTGTGGGTGGCTCATGTTCTCACTGCGAGAGCGTGACCATGGCAACATTGCGATTGTGGCTTTCTTTCTTTCATAGAGAGAAAGCCACTCCAGCCGCTCCCCGTCCTGGTCCTTCTGCTTACATACACAAGGCCGCAACAGTTAGGGCTGGGGGCGATTTGGGGGCTTTAATGGGAGCATTTCCGCCGGGTGAATCCCAACGGACCTCCCATTCCCCAGCACGCTCGTTTTCACCGGTCGAGTTCATGGATGAGTCAGGCGGCTTGCCCTAGGGTGGACCTAATGTCTCATTCGGGGCTCGCGATGAGGATGAGGTATCGATCACAGCATCAGAGAGCGCCAGTCAGTGGCCGACGCGGCTGACAGCCATGCTTGCCCAGGCTGCCGCAAGCATCGGGCTGGAGTGGAACCCTCCACCCCGCCCTGAGCATTCGTGGCTGGACGATTGTCCCTGGGCTCAGAGTGCCGCACACAGCCCAACTCTGCCCCAGTTCCTTTCTTCCCGGAGGGGCATGAGGAGCTCACAAAGTCGCGGCGGGCACCTTTTATTGCCCGGATCCGACTCTCAAGTTCTTCCACTCTCACTACCCTCGATGGTGGGGCGGCCAAGGGGTACACGGAGGTTCCTCAGGTGGAGCAGGCAATTGCGGTTCACCTGTGCCCGCAAAATGCCGCCACCTGGTGGAATCGTCCTAGGCTCCCGTCCAAGGCCTGCAAGTTCACGTCGTCCCTGACGGCCAAGGCTTACAGTGCCGCTGGACAGGCCGCCTCCGCCCTGCATGCCATGGCCCTCCTGAAAGTCCACCAGGCCAAGGCACTGAACGAGCTGCACGAGGGTAGTCCTGACCCGGGATTGATGCAGGAGCCGCGCTCAGCGACCGACTTTGCCCTGTGGGCGACGATAGTCACGGCGCGGTCTCTCGGGCAGGCGATGTCCACTAACGTGAGTTCCAGGGACCGGTGAACCCTGGATGTATATCTTTCAGCTCCCCTGAAAGTCCACCAGGCCAAGGCACTGAACGAGCTGCACGAGGGTAGTCCTGACCCGGGATTGATGCAGGAGCCGCGCTCAGCGACCGACTTTGCCCTGTGGGCGACGATAGTCACGACGCGGTCTCTCGGGCAGGCGATGTCCACTAACGTGAGTTCCAGGGACCGGTGAACCCTGGATGTATATCTTCCCCCAGCACCCTGTGGCAGGCGAATTCGGCAGAGGAATTCGATGCCAGGCCCAGTATTCGTGAAGTATGCCCTGTCAGGTCAGCCCCTTTACTTGGGATAGGTGCTCCATATGTGGTGGTTCCCTGTTGGTAATCCCATATGATGTATTTTCCACGGTACGGTTTCCCTGATGGTAAATCCGTGTCTTCCCTTTGGCAGAGTTCTACTCTGCCACCAGTCGCTGCGCTTGTAGAGCTCCTCCCTTCCAGGTAGGACCTACCGTGGGGACTTCTTTCCATGTGTGGTACTTCTCGGTTAATAAGTCCATGTGATGTATTCTCCACACGTTAACCTCCCCTTCGGGCAGGATGTGGTCTCCATAGTGTCTTTTCTCTGTGGGAAAAAGAACACCTTCCCCGTCATGGATATATCTTGGTCCCAGCTGTGAATTTTTCATTTTCAAAGAGGAAAAGAGAGAAAAGGTCAAAATGGCTGATGTGACCTATTCCCATTGTAAGTACGTCTTGTCCCCCACTTGGGGTACGAGGGACTATGTGACTTATCTGGGGCGTTGGGAAGGTTACAACGGGGCTGTGTGCACTTGTTACTAGGCACGCGGTAGCTTGCCTGCATCTGCACCACCGATCTGCGTAACACAGTTCAGCTGGTTGTGGTGTTTTGTATAGGGACCCCTAGTGTCACTACATCGACACAACGTTGAGTGAGTGACAGATAGGGAACGACTTGGTCACTATTGTAACCTCCATTACCTGATGGAGGGAACGAGACGTTGAGCTCCTGCCACAACACTGAACTACCCGCTGAAATGGCCTGGACACTGTCTCGGCTCCTCAGCACAAACCTGAATGAGTGGTTGCAAGCCGTCTCCTTTTATACCCGTATGTCCGGGGGAGTGGCATGCAAATTCCACTCGCCAATTCTCATTGGCCATTGGTGTTTGGGGCTCCCAACTTCGACCCCTAGTGTCACTATATCGACACAACATCTTGTTCCCTCCATCAGGGATACCGGAGGTTACAATAGTAACCAAGACATTTCATTACAAAAAAATAAAAAAATAAGAAACACTGTAAAATAAGAAACACAGAAAATGGAATTTAATATGCATTTAAAATTAATATGCATTTGTACCTAAGTTCACAGTCTGTGTTGCATGCCTCAGTAATAACAGTTGGTTTTGGAGAACCATGGCATCGCTGATCAGACACCATCACTCTATCTGACTCGCGACTGCACGTGATTTTCCTCTTGCGCTCTCCTAAAAAAAAGGAAGAAAGAAAGAAAGTGAGAAAGAAAGGAAGAAAGAGAAAAAGAGAAAGAAAGAAAATGAAAGAAAGAGAAAGAAAGAAATAAGGAAAGGAAGAAGAAAGAGATAAAGAAAGAAAATAAAATACAGAAGAGAACAAAAGACAGAAAGAGAACAAATGAAGAAAGAGAAAAAGAAAGACAGACAGAAAGAAAATGAAAGAAAGAAAGAGAACAAAAGAAAGAAAAAAGAAATAAGGAAGAAGAGATGAGAAGAAATACAGAAGGAAAGAGAACAAAAGAGAGAGAACAAATGAAGAGAAAAAGAAGGAAGAAAGAAAAAGAAAGACAGAAAGAAAGAAGAGAACAAAAGAAAGAAAGAAAAGAGAACAAAAGAAGACAGAAAGAAAGAAAGAAAGAAAGAAAGAAAGAAAGAATGAGAATTTGCCCATAGCATTCTTCACTACAACCACAAAGAAATCTGAAAGACAAACTGGACAGGCTGCTCCCAATGACCCCAAGCCCCCAATAACATCATACATCTGGTTCAAACTCACCTTTCTTGAAAACATTTTACTATATATATATATATATATATATATATATATATATATATATATATATATATATATATATATATATATACAGTATTTATATACATATATTTATTTATTTATTTATTTATTTTTATTTTTTCTCTCTCACACCCACCTTGGCATAGAAGATTGCACTCCTGCCACGGGCCATATGCATCCCAAAAATACTGCTGAGGTTTGTCCTCTATGGGAAAGTTGTAGGAATACCTGACGTCAGGGTTATAGAGGTTACCTACAGAAAGCACCTAGTTTGAAAATATTATAATTAGACAAAAAAAAAAAAAAAATATGTCAAGTGAATATTATCTGAGATTTTACAGTGCAAAAAGCACAACAGAAGAATTTTATAAAGCCATCTTACCTGGACAACAATCTCCTCCTCTATACGGTCAGTGCAGTTAATTCTCTCAATCACATGGTCAGAGCCACTGTACTCTATAACAGCATTCCCCACTCTGACTTCCCTTTTAAACATACTGACCACAAAATCTCCATTGAGTAAATATTCTCCACGACTGCTGGACAAGGCTGCAAAGAAAGAAAACAACATGCATACTTTAATTTCTCTATGTGCAAGCTCAAAAGGAAACAGAAAAATATATATAATATACTTTCAGACATGCCGCAGGATAAACAATTGGAGTAGCACCCATTTGTTTTAAACAAAAAATTGTCTCCCTACAAGACTTGTAATGACCAAATAAATCAAATGTTTTCATTTACAGTAAGATTTAGCAACAGTCAGGGAAGATAAAGCTAATCAGGGCAAAATAATCCAATATCCTGTGAAGAGGCCATGTCTTGTTCAGCTGAAGTCAGACTGCTTCAAAAATTCACACTAATGCGATTATGTAGCTTATTTCCTGAGTTACTTTTCTCACTACTTCACACATTACACAGCCTAACCACCAGCACACATTCAAACAGACCTTTTCCACAACTTCTACATTCTTGTCTTGGAATAAAACACACATACACAGTAGATAAACATATAAACATACACATATAGCCTACTGTAAATACACAAAGGCATGTGAATAGCAAGCATGGTCTTAAATATCAATAAAGCAAAGACACAAAAAGGTCAGTAATCTGCAGAAAACAGGACTTCCCTTAGGTGTTCAGAGTTCAGAACCATTAACACAAACATGCGTATTAAAACACTTCCAACTTGACTGTAAATCTTACAGTAAATCTGGACAACAAATCCCTTTTTTGACATCATCGTCCTTTAGCAATGACATCACCATGACAAGGCAGGCATTCAAAATTTTAAATCTTGCTTACGATGCATATGAAATAAGGAATTGTTCATAAGTATGACAAATCTTTGTAAATGTAATGTGATGATACAACCTGATAGAATTAATTATATTGTGCCCAACAGATTCCTGAAGGTAAAAACCATTTACATTCTACTTTTCAACTTAACTGACATTGAACTACAGCATGGCAAAATGAGAAATAAGATCAGATATTGTTCAATTTAATGTCTTGCCTCACCGAGGTAGTTATCATCCTCTGGTTTCCCTGAGTAGCTGTGTTGTCTCACATCTATGTTAGTAGCACCACTGGGAATTCGCACCACAACATTATAACCTACACACAAAAGCAGAGATTAAACAATACTGACAGCATGCAATCTGTAAAATATTATTAGAGAGAATGTTTTGTAATATTCTTGCTATGTTGTAATGTTCTTGCTCATTTTGTAATTAAATTGAATCTGGAACTGAACTGAGCCTAACTTGAACTAAACTGAAATGAACAGACCTTATATGATTGTGTTATAACAGGCCATAAACTCAAGCTGTGTCACCTACCATAATGCACTATGTTAAATGTTCCCGCCACAGTCTTGCACGATGAGTTATCCCCACCACACACCCCACACTTATCTCTCCTAGCCTTAGAGTTCAACACGTGGTCACATCCTGCTTGCTGCAGAAACCAAAAAGAAAGAGGAAAGAGTCTTTTAAAAATAAGGAGCTATGACTACAAATCTTTCTACATAATATATTTATATAACTTAGAAATGGCTTTACGAAGTATAGGAATATTGCTTCAAAATGCAGATTTTGAAGATGCAGAATAATAATTAAAGGAATAGTTAACTAAAAAATTAAAATTCTGTTATCATTTACTCACCTTCATGTCGTACCAAACCCATATGGTGTTCTTTTGTGGAAAAGTTCTGCTGCTCTCTCTTTTCCTTGCAATAACAATGAATGGGATGGAGCTTTCAAGCTTTAAAAAGGATGCAAAATCACCATTAAAGTATCATAATAGTAGTCTTTACGACTCGTGCGCTATATTTTAAGTGTTCTGAAATCATACGATATTCTTTTGTGAGAAATAGACTGAAATGTAAGTTGTTATTCATTGATAATCTTTACCTCAAGTGACTTATTAAAGGGAAATTTCAGTTTCAATACGAGTTAAGTTTAATCGACAGCATTTGTGGCATAGTATTGATTGCCACAAAAATATATTTTAACTTGCCTCTCCTTTTGTTTAAAAAAAGCAATAATCTGGGTTCCAGTGAGGCATTTACAATGGAAGTATATGGGGGCCAATCCGTAAACATTAAAATACTCACTATTTCAAAAGTATAGCCACAAGACATAAACTATATGCATGTTAACATGATTTAAGTGTGATAAAATCGCTTGCTAACCTTTTCTGTGTGAAGTTATAGCCAATTTTACAACTTGTTTGCCATCATAATGTAATGTCAACAAACCCTAAAATGACTGTAATAATGACGATTTTAAACAACTTTCCAGCTCAAATAATACATGACTTTTAACAGAAGAATAAAATGTAAGTGATTTTTTATTAAATTATAAGCTTCACATTTCTGACTTTAAACCCTCAAAAAATTTGCCCCATTCACTTCCATTGTAAGTGTCACCGTAACTTCAATTTTTGCATTTTTGAAAGAAAAGGACGGATGAGTCAAAATCGATTGAACTTAACTTGTATTGAACCCGGAATATTCCTTTAACTCGAAAACCACTACAACCTGATCAATGAGTGAGCAAGGGTGAATTTAGGATTCAGATTAAGATTTTTAGTAAATAATGACTTAAATTTTGGCTTGTTTCACACACAAATAAATGACTTCTGAAGATTTGTAATATAGTGTATGAGTCATGTGGACCACTTTTATGATACTTTCATGGTGCTTTTGTGTCTTTTTAGAAACTTCCAGTCCCCATCCATTGTAATTTACCCTTCGCTAAGCTCTGCCCCCCTTGGTTACCGTAGCTTGCTCTGACAAGCTTTGCAGAACTTCCCATAGGAATGAACGGCAAATTTTTTGGCAAAATATTCGTATAAATGAAATTTATAGTATTCTTACACGGGCTAGAATGAAGAGTGACAATGTAAAGCATATTTATCTGACTTTTTTGTAAAATAAATTGTTAAATTACACAGTAATTTGACTGAAAATGGTGGAGACTGTGAATCAGAATCGAGACAAATGATTATCACAGTCACCTGAAAAGAGAAAAACATAATTTCATGGCGGTTACACACCTGATAATATAAGTGTAAGTGAACAGAACTGCTCATAACATCTCATAACACACTCACTCTGATGCTGTGAACTCTTTATTTGCAATCGCTTTTATTAAGACCTGAATCAATACATAAATGAATTAAAGGTGCTGTAAGTGATTTTTTTATGGAAAGGTATGCAAAAGTTTTTCCTACTCCCTGAAAAATATTAATGAAATAAGTGTCCTGAGATATCTCACCAATCTCTGTGACAGCTGTAGACTTTGTAAACAGCAAACAAAAATGTGTCCGCGTTCCGCGGACAATGACGCTTTCTGCCTGTCAATCATTTTGCGCATTTTCGTAGTATTGTAGTTGCAGTGAATTATTGAGGCATAATGCATTTTTATGCCATGCTGTTCATAACAGTTGTCAGTTGAGGGTGCTATACTGCACTTGTTGTTTTTAACAAACATTTCTGCTCTCAATAAAGCTTATTTTAGTATCTTTGATGTGCAGGGTTTTGGAAAGAGGGGGCATAGCTAATCCAACAGCTCAGTCTCGTGGAAGTAGAACGGCTGAAATCGCGTACAGCACCTTTAATGTTAAGTTATTAGCTTTCATTTACCTTGGAGCAAATGCAGGTGTCCTTTCAGATGTTATACATGATCATTTGGGAATGAGGGCTGACACAGTTTAATCCATAGCATGCTCTTCTTGAGATTTAATTAAAGATTTTTTTAAAAGAAAGAAAACAAACAGTGTGTATCTTCTCTAGGTACCTTGTGTCATTATTACAAATGGCCCAGCAACAATGTTTTTTACATTTCATGGATCATTTAAAATTCTGCTTAAAACTAATCCCGTAGACGCTCCTTGAAAAAAGCAAACACTTGTCAGAGAAATGGCGCACGGCAACAGTTGCTAAGATAGGATTGGTCAGAAACACTTTTAGGGCGGGGCTTAGCAAAGGATCAAATGGATGAAAAGAGTTAACAGTACATTCTTAAAAATGTTTCCTTTTGTGTTCCATGGAAGAGAGAAAGTCATGAGTTTGGAACAACATGAGATGACACAAACATATACATACACAAAACACCCACCCTACACAGGCCCTGCACACAGATGTCGTTGGTGTCTGGCCCACATTGCGTGCCATCAATAACTCTGTCCCTGAGTTGGTAGTAGGCTGTGCTGCCTGCCACACGACAGAAGAGCTTACAGCGATCCTTCATGAGAACTACAGTGCACAGAGCAGTGAGAGAATTAATACTGTTTTGACTTTAGCTTTCCAAAAGAATGACTGAATTACTGATTTTTGGCAGAAATGTTATAGGGGTGGCACAAACTACAGGCAGTTATATACTGGTTTTACAACAATGTTCAAGAGATTGACTCTACAAGGGCATCCTCAGTAAACACTCCAGACTTCACCTTACATTAGAACAGAATGTATAAACTGCAGTGATAGTTGATGAGACAGTCCATCAAAAGGGATTCGTTACATATTACACCACAGGCCATCAGAGTAGAGACCCCCCCCCAATTAAAAAAAGACTCCAATTATAATAAACAATGCTGTATATGTTTACAAACTTATTATAAATAGAATTTAAAAAAAATAATTTTGGTTCTGTTCACTAAACCTCCATCCAAAAAGTCTTATTTTATTCCACTAGAGGGCAGCAAGTACTAGAAAAAATAATTTTTCCTCTATCACCTTCCTTCACAAAATGCCGATCTGAAATGTAGGTGGTGCTCAAACGCATTTTAGCCCTCACTGATGTGCTCGTCCATAGACATTCAGACTAATTTTCAGTTCTTGCACCACCCCCGTTGTTTCATCGAATATCTCGGCCTCTGAGTGGACTAGAAGTTCAATCTAGGTGAAATTAGAAAGCTGAGATCCTCCCCATTGCGATGATGTATTATCATCAATAGTCAATAACATATATTTCTGATTATTTTTTTAGCATTCTTTTCCTGCTAGACCGCATATTTTGTTTTGGACATCTAAGATTTAACATTGGGTTATTCACACAAGAAAGCACACAGACAAGTTAAACATTTATTTATTTTTTTCCTGCCTAAGGTAAAAGTAGATATAACGTTTTTAGCTATTTGGGGCTTACAGCAGCAGTGATTTGCACATAAAAGAGATATGTCTTACAGAAATCATATTTCACTTTGTGATTCTTTTGAAAATCTTTTGAACAGCGGTATTAGGGCAACAAAGCAAACTATACAGTCACATTCCTGAGAATGAGAGCTTTCATTTGATATATGATTTGTCCATTTATGTGTTATTTGAAAGACTTTTATTTTCATATTAATAATTCTACCACATTACCTCTAAGTGGCGCTGATTTTCGAAATGAATGTTTTCAGGCCTTATTTTGTTATTTTATGTCATATAAATGCAGAATTGTAAAGTTCAGATTCTAAACTTTCAAACGATACCACACATGCCTGATTAATGTATCCGGAGACTTGAACAGTTTAAGAGTAAACTTTTTTCACGATATAGCGCCAACTTTTGGATCCGCCAGCGGGTCCTCAAAGTTGAAGAGGTTAATATTTTGATGTATTTATTCATTTATTGACATTATTTATAATGCAACCCATAAATTGATGTGGTATCTGCCACCCTGGAGTAGCGAACCACATGGAGTAAATCACTTACTTCCGCTATACTTTGGCACCCAGCGAACATTTGGAGGTAGACCATTGATGTTGAAGTGCCGTCCATCAAAGCTGGCACACTGTTCCTCCCTGAAGTCTTTGTTTTGCTTGGAGCATGGCTCAGAGTTACAGGAACGGAATTTCATCCTGCGTCCAACACAGTACTTTCCACCATTTCTGGGCCTATAGTATTAAAAAAAGCACACAAAGAAAACCAAACTTAGGCCTTAAAAAGAGAATAAATTCACATTAGAAGACATTAGAAACCTTATTAGGAAGTCATACTCCGTTTGCTGATTCCTAGCACAGAATCAGATAATTTGCTGTCCAAATGCAATGTAAATAGATCAAAGCCTGTTGACTACCCACTACGAATGCGGTCTCTTTTGAAGACTATTCTTCATAAAATATGATCTCTGGAATCATCTTGAATAATTTCTTAAAGGCCTGCTTTGCTCCTGTTATTTGTCAAGGTAAACTGAGAAACCTTGTGCTAATTCACAGTCCAGTGAGGATGCTGGACTACAAAAAGTGGAAGCTTACACAGGTCGGTTGCACTCGCGCACAGCAATCTTGATCCCCCCTCCACAGGTCCTTGAGCATGTGCCAAAGGGACTCCACACTCCCCAGGCCCCCTCTAATGGAACTGATTCATGCTCTTTGGGGATGCACAGGCCATGTTTGCAATGCTGAGGTGAGACCAAACAGAGAAAAGTTGAGTTAATAGTGTACGACTCCCTGTTTGTAACACCAATCAGAATGTGAAAGAGTGTTGTATACACACAGATGACATGAAATCTCAAAGTCTCTTTTGTTTCATTCAAAAGACTTGTCAAGCATCTGGTCAGCTGATATGTTTGTCCTACTGCAGCCACTGATATTACATTTAATGTAAAAATTTCAACGGAAAGTTTTAATGAACTGAGAAAGGTTACACTTAATCACGTTAGACTGACATTTTCTTAATTTAAGGACTCTTAAAGCAATAGTTCACCCAAAACTGAAAATTCTGTCATCATTTACTCACTCTCACATCGTTGCAAACCTGTATGACTTTCTTTCTCCAGTGGAACACAAGAGGAGATATTTTGAAGGGTGCTGATGATGCTCTTTTTTTTCATACTACAGTATGAAATTGAATGAAGAATGAGGCTGTCACTTAAAGGCACTAATATTCCACCAAACATCTCCTTTTGTGTTCCACAAATTAAAAAGTAAGACGGGTTTGGAACAACATGCGAATGAGTAAATGATGAGAGCATTTTCCTTTTGGGGTGAACACTCCTCAATGCAAAAAACTCTATGGAGTGAAGTCAAAACATGAAAAATCAAGTTTTATTATACATTGTTGAAAACTGTATTATGACATACAGAGAAAAAAACAGGCAACCTTGTGTGTGGCATAAAGCTTGTGTTTAGTGATGCGTCGAAGCCCTGACGTGAGTCATGTGAAAGGGACTTTAGTCTTATCAAAAATATATTTGATGTTGATAGGAACAACACTGTTACTATTCAAGTTTGACTTTGGCTTGATCTGGAAAACATTTAAAAACAGAGATTGGAGCAAAAACAAGGCAATATATCAATGAGGAAGAGTCAGACTGTGGGTGAGGAAGTGATTTGGTTGCTGTTTGGTGGACATATGTGTTTACAGTTACACTGAAGAATCTGTTTTTCATGCATGTTGCAACTGCACCTCAAAGTTAAGCAAAGTTATATGCAAAAGGCTTTAGAGTTACACAGATTTCCTCTTTAAATAATACCAAATCTGTCCAAACAAATGAGGGGATTTGTGTCAAGAGCAAAACTGTGGCACATAACAAACAGACGTGTATGACTGCACAATTAAAGGGATAGTCTCATCATTTACTCACCCTCATGCCATCCCAGATGTGTATGACTTTCTTTTTTCTGCTGAACACAAAGACCTTTAGAAAAATATTTCAGTTCTGTAGGTTCATACAATGCAAGTGAATGGTGGCCAGAACTTTGAAAAGCATATAAAGGCAGCCTAAAAGTAATCCATATGACTACAATGGTTAAATCAATATCTTCAAAAGCGATATGATAAATGTGGGTAAGAAAATTTCCACTTTCACTTTCTCTTCCAAATTCTTCTTCTTTTGTTTTTGGTGATTTGCATTCTTCGTGCATATCGCCACCTACTGGGCAGGGAGGAGAATTTATAGTAAGAATAGACTTAAATATTGATCTGTTTCTCACCCACACATACCATATAGCTTCTGAAGATATGGATTTAACCACTGGATTAAATGTCTTTGCTGTTTTTATATGGTTTTTGGACATTCAAAGTTCTATCCACCATTCACTTGCATTGTATGAACCTACAGAGCTGAAATATTCTTCTAAAAATCTTTATTTGTGTTCAGCAGAAAAAAGAAAGTCATAGACATCTGGGATGGCATGAGGGTGATTGAATGACAAGAGAATTTACATTTTGGGGTAAACCATCCCTTTACTTTGCTGCAGTAATACATCCATCCATCCATCTTCTATAGCCACTTGTCCTATGCAGGGTTGTGGGAAGTGCTGGAGCTTATCCCAGCTGTCTCGGTCCGAAGGCAGGGAAAAACCCTGACAGGCGGCCAGTCCATCACAGGGCAACACACACAGACATAAACATTCACACCTATGGGCAATTTAGGGCCTCCAATTAACTTAACCTGCATGTCTTTATTTTTTGGACTGTGGGGGAAACCAGAGCACCCAGAGGAAACCCACACGAACACGGGGAGAACATGCGAACTCCACATAGAATCCCAAACCCAGGACCTTCTTGCAGTGAGGCGACAGCGCTACCCACTTAGCCACCATTGCAGTAATAAATGATTTTGCAAATGTTTCAATTTTATTTTCTGAAGTGCTTGCCTTTCCCGGAGAGCACTCTGTCCCATCAGCCCAGGGCATGTGTTGTGTTCGGCAGCCTTGCTGGGCTCCTGGACTGGTACACCACAATCTCCGACACTGCATCTGGATAACATCCAAAAAGGACTGTTAACTTGAACAACCCTTAAACATTCACTCATGCTCATACGCACATAAAAAAGTTGGTACTGATGCCTGTTTTTCAGGCGTGTAATGTTTTACATGCTTTAAATGTCACTGGCCAATACTAACAAGCTCCACTTCACATAACCAAAACATAGATTGATGGTCTTTTAATCAGAAACATGTCCATAAGTGATGTTGGACAGCAGACTGTAACATTACACTGTAAAAGAGTACTGAACAGACGTCCATGTCAGTATGTTGTGTAATTTCCTGAGGGATCTTCTCACCATATATGGGCACACCTGTGTCCCGGACCCAAAAATCAATTCACACTGTTTATTGACGCTGTATATCTGTCCAGGCAACTGCTGGGACAAACTGTATGGCTTTGAAATCGGCTCATCGAGCAGGCACTCACCATACCCTGTGCTAATGAGAAATGATCAAAAAATATATATAAATTTGACAAGAAGGAAAGCAAAACAAACAAGAGATAAACAACAAACATTTTCTTAGTGGGTAACAGAAGACGTTCTTTATGCTAGAAAAAATATCTGTTCTGTGTGCTAAGGATTAAGTCATTTCCATCACAATTGACAATGTTTAGAGGATAAAACAAATAGTGGCCAACAATAGCAAGTGATCATTAGGTAAGGCTGAAATTAAGATTCCTAAGACCTTGACTATCGTTGGGCTGAATACGAGCCTACATCGCAGACTTTACTAACATCCTGTAACCATAATGAAGTGTAAAGGGGTTTACATACTCAAGGAACTCTGTGATGTATTTCCGACTACATTTGGACCACATCCAAGGATTGGTGTAGTAGTTGAGTGTCGGAGCCATCACATGTTCCTGGTTCTTAACTCCATCCTCCTTACATTTGTTACTGTCATCGTGAGGCATGTTGAACCTGAGGGCATAATTTAAAACACACACACAGAACAAGACACAGTATGATGAGCAGTTTCAGGACACATCACTTTTATCCACACAGTGTCTGCATAAGATTAGCCAAAAGCAGGTTTTTTACCCAATGAAAAAATGAGCCTATAGTGAGGACTAGTGATAGTCCAATACAATGGCCAGGCCGATTAATCAGGCAATTTTTGACCAGTTGCATTATTGACCACACTGCTCTCTAGATATTGGCATCAATGCTGGCCATTAAAAAACTCATATCAGTCAACCACTAGTAAGGATAGTAATGAACACATGTGCAGCAGAACATATCAGACTCTGCAACGGCAATAGGGGAGAGAGGGGTACCATAGAGAAATGAGAATTATAACCTTCTAGAGAAATTTAGAGCTGTAGTTGAAAACTCATATAAGACTGCATTAAAACTAAACATATGACCTATTTCTGCTGAGATGAACAGAAGTCCTTGAGAAGTTGCATATCAAGCACAGACAGACACACTGTTATCTAGCTGTACAAAAGCCAATTGCATCTTCCCAAAACATACCAAAATCCTGTCACCTCACAGACAGAAACATAACTGTGAATAAAAAAACTGGAAAAATGGAAGGGGCAGAGCAACCTGAAAGCTGGTGGACCTTGAAAAGACTAGTCTGAACTATAAATTGTGTGCAGATTCAGACTAAAACTGTAAAAAAAAAAAATAAAAATTAAACAAAAAGCTGTAAAAAAAAAATGCTTACTTTTCACAGACATTACGGAACTGGAGTTAATGAGGTCTCTCTCACATCAAAAAATTGCAATACAACAAAATAAATGATTTAAAGATGGTTTCATTCATGGATAATAATATAAAATCCGCTCAAGGAAAGTCCATAAGACAAATAACATTTATATGCAGAAGTCCGGGAGTACAGGGAAAACCTAAACAACGTAATACAGTGGCTACATAAAGTATTTAAACACTTAAGCTACAAATGTATTATGGCATTAGATGCAGTTAAGCAATTATTAAGCCAAATAACATTTATTTTTAAGAAACACAGCACAAGCACACTTTCAAGCACAACCTATCACAGAAAGAATTTTAAGTTTTAAAGAAATATTCCGGGTTCAATACAAGTTAAGATCAATCAACAGCATTTACGCCATTAAACTTATTAATTTCGACTTGTCCCTCCTTTTCTTTAAAAAAGCAAAAATCATGGTTACAGTGAGGCACTAACATTGGAAGAGTATGGGGCCAATCAGTAAACATTAAAATACTCACTGTTTCAAAAGTATAGCCACAAGACGTAAACAATATGCGTGTTTACATGATTTTAGTGTGATAAAATCGCTTACTAACATTTTCTGTGAAAATGTATATCTAATTTTACAACTTTGTTGCCATGCAAGTGAATGAGTACCAAAATTTTGAAGCTCCGAAAGGACATAATGGCAGCATAAAATTAATCCATATGACTTCAGTGGATAAATCTATGTCTTCAGAAGGGATAAGATAGGTGTGGGTGAGAAACAGATTAATATTTATGTCCTTTTTTACTGTCAATCTCCACTTTCACTTACACATTCTTCTTTTGCTTTTGGCGATTCGCATTCTTCATGCATATCGCCATCTACTGGGCAGGGAATTTATAGTAAAAAAGGACTTAAATATTGATCTGTTTCTCACCCACACCTATCATTTTCCTTCTGAAGATATAGATTTAACCACTGGAGACTTATGGATCACTTTTATGCTGCCTTTATGTGCATTTTGAAGCTTCAAAATTTTGGTACCCATACTGGACCTAGAGAGCAGAGGTATTCTTTTAAAATTTTCATTTGAGCTCAGCAGAAGAAAGTCATCCAGATCTGGGATAGCATGATAGTGAGTAAATGATGAGAGAATTCTCATTTTTGGGTGAGCTATCCCTTTAAGACAACTTTTTAAGTCCAATTTTATGGACACTGACTTTATACATTCCTTAAAAATAAGCATGGGACCTGTTGGTTGAAAGTAACTGCAAAAGTTAGTTCTGAAAAAAAGGTCTTGAATCGTTTGTTTGCATTTATTTTGTTAATATCTACTGCAATTACAGTCACTTTTCATTTTAATGTGTGGTTTAAGTATCCAAATACTTCAGAGGGTACTCACACATGGCCAAGCTCATGAGCGATGGTGAAAGCTGTACTGAGTCCATTATCCTCATTTATACTGCAACTTCTGTATGGATCACAAACCGTACCCAACTCAGCAAGACCTGAGAGTACATGAAAGAACACTGTTATTACATTTAAAAATGAAGGCATCATTTTAATCATAAGTGTCCATCAACACCATCCACATCATAATTGTCATCTTCAATAGGACCATAATCAGAGTCATGATTTTAACAACCCTTTTTACACAAACATGATTTACCTAAAGTGTCGCACTTGTCCCGCGCTCGACAGATGTCCTGCCTAAAGAAAGAATAGGACATGCTTTATGAATTTAAGCAGTATCTGGATACCATTTCATCTTACGTTTATGCCTATGCTATAAACTTACTTTATATCTATGCAAAAACCCTACATTGCTGACCTTGAAAACTTTGAACCCAAGATGCAGTTTTAGCATCATAAATAATTACTCATCCTTTCATTTTAAATGTTGTTTTATACATTTGTTGTACAGTTCTGCCCTACATTTAGGTAACTTGTGTCCACAGTAAGTATAATGTACATGTGTTGCCAGGTAAATGGCATTGAAATCATGTCACAGAGAGAAGACACAGAACATTATGCAGTTAAACTTTTTTCTATTTTTTTTTTTCCATTAAAACACCTGTGAACAATAAGGCTGGGTAAAGAAAAATCTTACCTTGTGATAAGGATGGCGGTGTCGTGATGTGAATGGTGGTTGTCATCTGGATTGTTCTGACTCTGCTGCCATATGCAGAAGTTTTTCAAAGTGGACTGTGCATTGAAAGAGATAGTGGGACCATCCTGGAGAAAAACAGAGACATAGAAGATACTGTTACATATGAATACATTTTCTCATATGGAAAAAAAAGCAAAAATCTGGGTTACATGGCTACCACCCCTGGAGTTCGCTAGTTCACTAGTTCGAATCCCAGGGTGTGCTGAGTGACTCCAGTCAGGTCTCCTAAGCAACCAAATTGGCCTGGTTGCTAGGGAGGGTAGAGTCACATGGGGTAACCTCCTCGTGGTCGCTATAATGTGGTTCGTTCTCGGTGGAGCGCGTGGTGAGTTGAGCGTGGATGCCATGGTGGATGGCGTGAAGCCTCCACACGTGCTATGTCTCCGTGGCAACGCGCTCAACAAGCCACGTGATAAGATGCGCAGGTTGACGGTCACAGACGCGGAGGCAGCTGGGATTCATCCTCCGCCACCTGGATTGAGGCGAATCGCTACGCAACCACGAGGACTTAAAAAGCACATTGGGAATTGGGCATTCCAAATTGGGTGAAAAAAAAATTATAAATCTGGGTTACAGTGAGGCACTTACAATTGAAGTGAATGGGGCCAGTCCGTAAACGTTAAAATACTCACTGTTTCAAAAGTATTGCCACAAAATGTAAACAATGCGTGTTTAACTTGCTAACCTTTTCTGTGTAAAGTTATATTCAATTTTACAACTTTGTTGCCATGACGACGAAAGCCGTAAACACTAAAACTCTAAAACTACCGTACAAATGATGATTTAAACAACTTTACAGCCCAAAAAAACATTTGCTTTAACAGAAGAATTAATGTAAGTGCTTTTATAAAATGATAAGCTTCACATTTCTGTTTAAACTCTCCAAAAATTGGACCCATTCACTTCCACTGTAAGTGCCTCACTGTCAAAATAAATTTTAGTGGTATTCAACATTATACCACAAATGCTGTCGATTAAACTTAACTTGTATTGTACCCGGAATGTTCCTTTAAAATATACAGTATAGCCAACATACACAAGTGAAAAGAAAGCTTACCAGCTCATTTTTTATAATGACCAATTTCACAATAACAATGTTAATCAGATTTCCGATGCTGGGATCCTTATAGATGGAGGAAACCTGAGTGAGAGAATACAGACAATTGGAATTAATTTTCATACACATATTTGAACAAACTCCTTATTCCAGTAAGATCTGTTTTCATTCTTGTTCATCAAGGAGTGTAATGGAAGACAGGGCACCATTGATGAAGAACATTTTTCTAACTCAAAATGTCTTTTTTGGGTTTTTGATAACTCCAATAAATGCAGACCTCTTCAATCTCTGTTATGAAGTAGTGTTGAACACGTGACATTAGCCTCAGCTGTTAAAAAATTTTTTTGCTTGGCCATAGAGAGCTGGCATGTGCTGCCAGATCCTGCTGAGAATACAGCCTTTGCCAAGATCAAAATATAGGTCAACTAACCTCCCTTTGAGTTCCAACTAAAAAGCATCTGAAGCATGCCATCTATGCGACATACCTGATCTTCTTTGTTTTATATTCACATTCATCAAATCTGTCAGACAAATTCACCCCATGCTGATGATCTGACATGTAAGAGCAATATATCTGCTCACCAGAGCAGACCTAAAGCAGAGGCCACAGGCCCATAAAAGCAAAGGACTATCGTTTACTGGGCGGCACTTACGACTGACATCAGGGTAAGAATATAATGCTGGAGGCTGCTGCCATGATGTTCCACCATTTTGCTGTCTGCCACAACCATGACTTCAACAAAACGGGGGTAGGAGAGGAAACGCTTTGATCTCCGATGTGGCTTGGAGTAACTGCTTTCATTAGCAGAGCTGTGCTTGTTTTCTGTGGAGGGGAAGGGGGCAGAGAAGAGTCTGGAATTAAGAGTCTCCAGGTCAGACAGCATGCTTGAGGGCGACTGTCTCTTCAGCTTGTTCCTATGTTTGCTGTGTGGCTCTATATGTCCTGCAATGGAGATGCAAGGAAAACAATGCATGTTAATTATTATGGTTTAAGGGATAGTTCACCCAAAACTGAAAATTATCTCATAATTTACTCATCCTCATGCAATCCCAGATGTGTAAGACTTTCTTTCTTCTGCTGAACACAAACAAAGATTTTGAGAAGAATATCTGAGCTCTGTAGGTCCACTCAATGCAGGTGATTGGTGGCCAGAACTTTAAAGATCCAAAAAGCACATAAAGGCAGCATTAAAATAATCCACACTAATCAAGTTGTTCATACCATATCTTCAAAAGCGATATGATAAATGTGGGTGAGAATTACTATAAATTCTCCTCCCTGCCCAGTAGGTGGAGACATGCATAAAGAATGTGAAATGTCAAAAACAAAAAAGACAAAAAAGAATGTGAAAGTGAAAGTGGAGATCTATTGTAAAACATGACAAATACTGATCTCATCCACACCTATCATATCACTTCTGAAGATATAGATTTAACCACTGGAGTCATATGGATTACTTTTATGCTGCCTTTATATGCTTTTTGGACCTTCAAAGTTCTAGCCTCCATTCACTTGCATTGTGAGGACCTACAGAGATGAGATATTTTTCTAAAAATCTTAGTTTGTGTTCAACAAAAGAAAGTCATACATATTTTGGATGGCATGAGGGTGAGTAAATCATGAGAGATTTTCATTTTTGGGTGAACTATTCCTTTAAGCAATTCTATGATATAAACTGCTCTTTATAAATGAATAGGCGACTAGCAATCTAATGGATCGATCATCTAACAAATAAGACCATGTGGACTACTATATCCTTTACAGTATCACAAAGTGAGGTCCAGTATTAACAAGCAAGTAATTATGAATCCAAAGTTAGAGAGTTAGCAGGGTTTATTGTGATCTATATAAGATGAAAAACTGCATTGTAGGGAGAGTTGACTCTCTATCTCATTAAGTTCATGAATGATGGAGGTGGAGTTAAGACTCATCACTAGAATGAATGAATTTCTAAACATATAAAGCTTGTATTACTTTGCCACAATGCAGTTCACCATGTGGCTTTCATGGTATTGAGCCTCTTGAGTTTCCTTATCTTCAAGCCACAGGAAGTGCAAGAGTCAACAGGATTTTGTGGCAGTAAACTAAGATCGGAGTGATACCTAGAACTTCCAGAATTATTTTTCCTGTTCCACTGACATCTACTCAATGATATTCAGTTGAAAATAGCACAGGATGTATTGTAAAACATACCATGGATAGAACTATTAATATATATATATATATATATATATATATATATATATATATATATATATATAGTTGAAGACAGAAGTTTTCATACACCTTAGCCAAATACATTTAAACTCAGTTTTTCACAATTCCTGACATTTAATCATAGAAAACTTCCCTTGTCTTAGGTCAGTTAGGATCACTACTTTATTTTAAGAAGGTGAAATGTCAGAATAATAGCAGTGAGAATGATTTATTTCATCACATTCCCAGTGGGTCAGAAGTTTACATACACTTTGTTAACATTTGGTAGCATTGCCTTTAAATTGTTTAACTTGGGTCAAACGTTTTGGGTAGCCTTCCACAAGCTTCTCAAAATAAGTTGCTGGAATTTTGGCCCATTCCTCCAGACAGAACTGGTGTAACTGAGTCAGGTTTGTAGGCCTCCTTGCTCGCACACGCTTTTTCAGTTCTGCCCACAAATTTTCTATCGTTTTGAGGTCAGGGCTTTGTGATGGCCACTCCTGTACCTTAACTTTGTTGTCCTTAAGCCATTTTGCCACAACTTTGGAGGTATGCTTGGGGTCATTGTCCATTTGGAAGACCCATTTGCGACCAAACTTTAACTTCCTGGCTGATTTCTTGAGATGTTCCTTAAATATATCCACATAATTTTCTTTCCTCATGATGCCATCTATTTTGTGAAGTGCACCAGTCCCTCCTGCAGTAAAGCACCCCCACAACATGATACTGTCACCCCCATGCTTCACGGTTGGGATGGTGTTCTTCAGCTTGCAAGCCTCACCCTATTTCCTCCAAACGTAACAATGGTCATTATGGCAAAAGAGTTCAGTATTTGTTTCATCAGACCAGAGGACATTTCTCCAGAAAGTAAGATCTTTGTCCCCATGTGCACTTGCAAACTGTAGTCTTTTTTTATGGCAGTTTTAAAGCAGTGGCTTCTTCCTTGCTGAGCACCCTTTCAGGTTATGTTGATATAGGATTAGTTTTACTGTGGATATATATACTTGTCTCCCTGTTTCCTCCAGCATCTTCACAAGGTCCTTTGCTGTAGTTCTGAGATTGATTAGCACTTTTCACTCCAAAATACGTTCATCTCTAGGAGACAGAATGTGTCTCCTTCCTGAGTGGTATGATGGCTGCATGGTCCCATGGTGTTTATACTTGCATATTATTGTTTGTACAGATGAGCATTGTACCTTCAGGCATTTGGAAATTGCTCCCAAGGATGAACCAGACTTGTGGAGGTCCACAATTGTTTTCTGAGGTCTTGGCTGATTTCTTTTGATTTTCCCATGATGTCAAGCAAAGAGGCATTGAGTTTTAAGGTAGGCCTTAAAATACATCCACACCAACTGACACCAATTAGCCTATCAGAAGCTACCTGGCTAATTGCCTAATGTCTTGACATCTTTTTCTGTAATTTTCCAAGCTGCTTAAAGGCACAGTTAACTTAGTATATGTAAACTTCTGACCCACTGGAATTGTGATATAATCAATTAAAAGTGAAACAATCTGTCTGTAAACAATTTTTGGAAAACAACTTGTGTCATGCACAAAGTAGATGTCCTAAACGACTTGCCAAAACAATAGTTTGCTAATTTGAAATCTGTGGAGTGGTTAAAAAATGAATTGTTATGACTTCAACTGTATCTAAACTTCTGTAAGCATTTTCGGAACATGCGCATGTTCAACACACACACATACGCCGCCTGTCAATCAAACAGGGCGCAGCTGTTACTAGATCGCTAGCGAATTATAAATATTTGTGATAACCTAGGCCTGTGTCACTTATTAGAAAGTTCATATTCTTACTCTGCTGCTGAAAATAATCCAGAGTGCGTAATTTTATAATTCGCTAGCGACCTAGTAATAGCTGCAGCCTGTTTGATTGACAGGCGGTGTATGTGTGTGTGCTGAACATGCTCACACTAATGTGCACCTGAACGGTCAAATACATTTTAAAATTCTGCCAAATGCCCATCTTGGTGAGGTATTCATGTAAACACAGAGAGTGATGTCTAAAGTGAATGTAAACAGTGGAGAAAAAAGCGGATTTGTATTAAAATGTCGGACTTGTAAGTATAAATGTAAGCTAATAGACCTGCTGCTGTCTAGTGTGTCATTATAATAATCAAAAAACCAGAACAAGAAAATGAGAAAACACTAACTGCTCTTGACTGGGTAACTTTAGCAGCTTTAAAAAGTATTAATGTATTATAATCATACAGTGAAGACCAGTAGTAGTTTTATGTTGCATTTCATTCTGAATATTTACTTGAATACATGAAACTGCTGTTAAAAACTTTTAAAGCTGTTTAAAAAAGCACTGCATTTTCTTAATTTTTATTTTTGTTCTATTCTTTTTTTATCTATTTCTATTCATTGCTGTTTTTTATTATTTTATTAATGCTTGTTTACTAGTCTTGAATAATTACTTAAGAACTTGAAACCATTCTTCCATAATTAACATATTAGTTAGTGTTATTATTTGTTGTGGTTTGAAGCTGGTATTGAGAATCGTCAAATTTCACAACCGACTACTCAGATATTAGTATTGCGATAATGTATAGCCTTTATTGTACATGGTAGATCTTGCTGCAATAACATGATGAAAAAGTAAATCTCATTCCATAGAAGTGTGAGCACCCCTGCTGTAAAAGATGGCGATGAAGGCTTTCCTTTATTTGACTATCATACATAACATAAAATAATTGTCATATGACAATAGCCTCCTCCCCTACCCAGTGCAGTTTACATTTTTAAACTTAATGTAAGAGAATTAAGTTGACTGCATAGGCACACTATTAGGTTGGGCATCTGTCATAATTTTAGAAAAATATACAACATAAACTTTGGCATGTTACTTGAGCATGTAACTTAAATGTCCCTTTTTTCTCTCTGGACAATTAAATTTTCTACTCGGACAAGTGAATGACCAATTTACTTAACAATGCTTAAAGTTGAGCCCTGTGTATATATATATATATATATATATATATATATATATATATATATATATATATATATATATATATATATAAGGGGTGTAAAGTAATTAAGTAAAAATACTTAAGTATTATACTTAAGTATTATTTTGGGGGATTTGTACTTTACTCAAGTACAATTTAAACTAAATACTTGTACTTTTACTTAATTACATTTCCAAAGAAAAAATAGTACTTTTTACTCCTTACAATTTCATTTAAACTTGAAAAGTACTCATTACATTTTTGCAGATCATTTTCTTTCATCTTACTGGACTGAAGCCACCTTTTCACTGCATCCAACAAACGACAGATAACAGACCAGAGGTCAGTCATTTCAAATGGAGTGCCACTTGGCAGCTGTGTGGAGTTCCGACCATCTGCAGAGGTGGAATTTCAGATCTGATTTGAACTTCAGACACGCTGAAATATTTGTGCGACTAGAGCGTGTGTGACTGCCTGACTGAATGTGATGTCTTCATTCAAAACTATGAGCACGAAGTGAGAAATACAGACGCTTTTTGTTTTTGTTACTTCAACAGATTGGACAGTTATAAAGTCAAAAATTATCATTCACATTGCAAATATATATAAATTATATATATAAACAAAAGGCTTTTGTAATTAAATGTGTACATGTCATTTATTTCTACATTTGCCTTCATATTTAAATCATGTCTATGAATTTCTACACCCTTTTGCTGAATTATTGTTGTTGTTGTTGTTAGGCAGCTATTAATTATAATAATATATATAAAACCAGCAATGATAAAGATAATAATAATGATAATAAAAATAATGGAATATGAGTAAATATTAATTATAGATTTTATTAAATGTAATTTCAACTGTGTGGTGCTAAAAGTGAGTGAAATGTTCTCCCGAACATTTTTAAGGTTAATGCTCTATTGAGGTTTAAATCAACAAAACGACCTCCCTACCCTAAACCTTAAGCCTAAACTTAACCGATAGTGTCAGAAAAAGCAAATGTGAGATGAAAAACAAAATTCACTTCATTTTGTGGTGCTTCTATGACACTTTGGGCTTACGTGTCGACTCGCATGCCATGCTCTTCAGTACTCACACCCCAGTCCTTTACATCATAAGTGCAACGCTCTATCAGTTGAGCTACCACACAATTTGATCTCACTTAAACAAGCTTGTAAATGTAGTTGTTATATAATGAAAATGTTAAAATGAGTTATGTGCTATAGTAAAAGTGTTTATATGACATAAGACAGCATTGTGTGAGGAACAGAGAGAAAAGTAAGTCTTTATGAACTGATAAACTGCTGTATATGTATGCATAGCATGCCTGTTTCAGTCTCAGGTTGGGGGGAGATTTGTTTCACAAGAAGCAAACAGTCAGGGAAATACATCTCCTTATAGTCATATTTAGATGAAAGTAGTACTTACATGCTTAAAACTGTAAAAAAGTGAACAGTGAGTTATGTGTAATGTAATGCCAATCGCAAGGGCAATCATTGGCTTTCATTAATGTTTAAAATAAAACTGCTGTTAGTCTCTCTAAAACAACACTCCATGGACACGTCAGAGAAAGAATAGCCATTATCTAGTAAATTTTAGTTTTTACTCACCAGACTTTTGACGACATGTACGCATAATGCAACTGGAAAATATATTACGCAAACCGGGAAGGGGGCATCTTCACATATTTATAGTATTCATATACGTATATGACTTCACGTGCTATAGTATGTGAGAATGTATTTGATTTTATATTTTGCTTTTCATCATTTAAAAAATTTACAAATTTCACATTCTATCAATTTATATGATGTCATGAAATTGCATTTATAATAATGATAAAAGCTGTTGTCACTGCTGAAAATTTCAAATACATTTTAACACAAAATATTTACAAGGTTAAACCCAAATAATGAAAATGGAATTGCACATATGACATTTAAGTGCTATTATATCAAAGGTACTGTGTAAAAAAAACTATTAGATTTATGGGGCAGGGCTTTGCACAGGATTTTACCAAACCCATATATAGATGCTGCAAAAGCCTATTTGTTAAATTCTTCAATATTTACAGTGTTTGTTGAAGTTAAAATATTTTATAATGTATGACTGCCCCTTTAAATATTTATATATACAATTTTTTTTACACTTACTACATTTTGTTACATCATTTTTACAATTCACAAGTTTTTACATTGAGATTACATTTATATGTATAACAAGCGCTAAAATGGTACTATCTCTTTAAGAGTACCAGCAGTTCCTCAAGCTGGCTGTTTATGGCTGGGCGAATATTGATGAGATAGAAGATGCACGGTTGTTTTTTCCTCATCTGTGCAATGTGTGGTTAGAATTAATGTTTCTTTTTACTTTTTGATCAACTACTGACTGTAAAGGACAGAAAATATATTAAAAGAGATATTTACTAGCCAGTGGCTAATAATGAACATGTTTTAGTTGCATAGCACAAAATTTGGTTAAATATGTGAGTGATTTACTTGCAATGTAAAGGGCTGTCAAAGCTTCCCCAAGAAACTAAATAACTACCCAAAAGTGAGACTTTAGGTGCTCTAAGGTCTCACATCGCTTACCTGAAGTTTCACATGCAGTTGAATCTTCTACAGTCTTTTTTGAGGCATCTTTTCTGTACACAATATGAGGTTTGGTGTGTTCTTCTTCATAGTGTTCACCATTGTAGCTATGAAGGGGCTCTACAAAATACTCCCCTTCCGGTGACCTGAAAGTGCCAAGCTAAAAAAACAACAACAACAACAACAACATTGTTTACAATGGTGCATGGACTGAGGTCTATAGACACATTCAGTGTGTGATTGTAAATTGCCCTTACAACCTCCCACCAAGATTTGATTTATGTACAAATCCTGTACAAAGTGGCTGGGGTTATTACATTATAGAAAACTGCTTTTACATGAATTATTGGTAAACACCTGAGCTGGCCATATATGGGCTATATACTGGCCAGTTAGAAAGCCTTATAAAATATTTCGTGGCGTGCTGTAAAAAACCGGTGCAATAACCTTTAAAGGGATAGTCCACGCAAAAATGTAAATCGTTTGCACACCCTCATGTTGTTCCAAATCTGTACGACTTTCTTTCTTTTGTGGAACACAAAAGAAGATGCTAGTCAGAATGTTAGCCTCAGTCACCATTCACTTTCATTGTGTTGAAAAAAGATGCAATGAAAGTGAGTGGTGACTGAGTCTTTCATTCTGCCTAGCATCTCAATTTCTGTGTTCCATGGAAGACAGAAAGTCTGAAGTGTTTGGAACAGCATGAAAGTGTGAGTGAAGGATGACAGAATGTTAATTTTGGGGTGAACTATCCCTTTAAAGCTCTGTAGGTCCATACAATGCAAGTAAATGGTGACCAACATTTTTAGCCTCTAGAAAGCACATAAAGGCAGCATAAAAGTATAATCCATAAGACTC
The DNA here is from genome assembly GCF_019703515.2 of Myxocyprinus asiaticus. Taxonomy (NCBI): domain Eukaryota; kingdom Metazoa; phylum Chordata; class Actinopteri; order Cypriniformes; family Catostomidae; genus Myxocyprinus; species Myxocyprinus asiaticus. The sequence goes on from NC_059378.1 coordinate 13,232,093, forward strand.
CAGTAGTTTAATCCATGTATTCTGATAAGATCCAATCAGTTTTGGATGAGAAGAAACCATAATATAACTCCTTTTTCACTATAAATCTTGACATCAGCAGTCTCCTTAGTGATCATGATTTCAAGCTCGATTACACTTCCTAGCACCATCTAGCACCCTACGCATGCATCAAGCACTATGAAGTGTAATCAAGCTTCAGAAGACATGGATTTAACAACTGGAGTCATATGGATTACTTTTATGCTGCATTTATGTGCTTTTTAGGGCTTCAAAGATTTGGTCACCATTCACATGCATTGTACAGAGCTGAGGTATTCTTCTAAAAATCTTCGTTTGTGTTCTGTAGAAAAAAGAAAGTCATACTCATCTGGGACGGGTGAACTATTCCTTTAATAACATGAATAATTATAATGAGTAATTTTTAATTTATTCATTTACCTGTTCAATCTTTGGATTAAAACTAAACTGAAAACTAACAGAAAAAGCGGGTAAGTGGTGTCACAACACCCCACCACGACATTCCACCATATTTCTGTACAGTACAGCTCTTGTGACAGCACATTTCAGAACAATGGACTTCTAAAGTGTCTTGTGAAAAGTTTTAAGAGACAGTCGGCACTGAAACGGAGGTAAGAGAATGCTCTGGGAAGCTAAAGAAGGACCATGGTTTTTATTGAGGGATATAATACTGTATGTCTATCGAAAAACATGTCTATATGTGTCCTTTCCGCCAACATCCAATCACTCGACTTTTGTGAGAAACGATGAGATGTAGTATCTCAGACTCACGTTCCCATCAACAATGACATCTGAGTGCCATACATGGACCTCCGTTGACGTCAGCACACGACTGCCGCTTTCGCCACTGATGGTTGTGCGTCATTAAAGCTAATTTACAGAGCGACATTTTGTATGATTTATGATCTAATGTCACAGAGAGAGAGAGAGAGAGAGAGAGAGAGAGAGAGAGAGAGAGAGAGAGAGAAAACTTCAACCACAAAACCGCGTCTAGAGACACCTGTGTTCTGTTCTATGTAATTGCGCTGCGTCTAGGTTTTTCAGGACGTGTTCGGTGTGAACGGTCCCTCCCGCAATGTTACAACTTGCACCACACACTATATTAAAGTGCGATTGAGCTGCATGTGAAAGTAGCATTTGAGTACATGGACACTACCAAATTAGACTTGGAAGTATTGGAATGCTTACTGCGACTTGTGCTTTTGCATAAAATTCCGATACTGAAAATACAATTTAATACTGATTATTTAAACTCACCAAACCGGAGCAGAGGCTGATTACTGCAGTATGTTCCTGTCCAGCGTTCACGTGTCCTTTGTAAAAGCAGTGCTGATACTCCGTGTTCTCCTCCTCCTTCTCGTCTGAATTACGACCTTCGCTGGATGCTCCGAGTATCGTGACAGTGTAAACAGGCGCAATAAATCCCGACTCGAGAGTAAGGTTCAGGTAATAGTCCTGCCCAAATGCAGATATTTGATAATAGACGTGGGGCGAGGCCCAATGATGAGAGATGTTGCCGGTTATTGGGTCGGTACTCCGCTTTCTCCTTTTGAAGTGCACGGCCGTTGGCAGTTTTTCACCGGCTTCGTTAACTCTGGCCGGAGTTACAGTCTCATACGCGCCAAACTCCGGTAATTTCGCTGTGGACGAGAACAGAGATTGCACATAGTAAAAATGCAGTAAGTGTATTCATGATGATATTACACATTCAATAACGAACTAAAGGTGGGTTAATTCGAAAAGGCTCAAGAATTCAAGACAAATCAGGTGTCTGTTCAGTTGTCATGACTTTTGAAACCATCAGTTAACAAAGTTACTCGCTTGAAGGCTCTTCAAAGAATGGGCTATTGTGGGCTGATCTGAACCAACCAAGCAAAATTCATTCATTCTCCGCGCCTCAAGGTAGAGTTGAACGAGCGACAACTAATGATCGTGGAAAAAAGCTCGTACCTTTCTCTGAATCTCGCGGTCTTTTATTTGATGCTAGTGCATTCATAAAATCAGAGCATACTAATACAAAGCATAGACCCCAATAAAACAGCAGAAACATGATTGTCCACGTTAAGAAGAATGAATGCAAGTAAGCAAGCTCAAAAACAGTATTCCTCTGTCCCTTGAAGCCGCGCTCAGCCGGGATTTTTGCCGTACGGTTGCCACATCCAAAGCTTTTCTCCTTCACTTTATAGACTATATAGTGTCTCTAGCACGCGCTCGGTCAGTGCGGCTCGTCTGAGCTCTCGGTTTGCATGCATAATACTAGAAAGGGGGTCGATGCAACTGTGGTGGTCTTCAGTTTGCTGATAACTTTACCCGAAACTTGGGCGTACTCTAAAGAGACACCCCTCTCTCAGAAAGCCACTCCTGCCATGTGTCGCTGATGTTGCCTGCTGTCTAAACTTCCTTTCAGTATCAATGAACATGTTCTCATGCACACGTACACTATATGCATGTTCAAAGATTGTAAAATTAGACAGCGTTCACATACGCTTTTCGTCGCCTCTCTTTAAACTAAATTCTTAGTCTTTTTGAATCATTTTAAACAGTGTACTCGCATTAATGCACACAACTTTAAGTCATTAAATAATGTGGAATCTTCTAGGCCTACATTTAACCTTGGAGGAGCTTTGTAACTTTGAACATGAACTTTCTATTATGGCAAGGAATTCTGCACACATGAATATCCATTAATAATTAAGTCCAGTGAGGTTTCCCTATAGTAGGCTATTCCTTGTAGGGGTAATACAGTAGTAGTTTTATTAGCTGTATTTGTGGCGTCTAAAATTGTGCCTGTATATCAGATATGTTGTGCAATTATGTGCCTTTACTGTTTTGTTTGCTGGTTATTTTGTCACTGGCATCAACTTGTTAGTGTTTTTGAAAAGCAAGTGTGGCCATGCAGGTTCTCCAAACAATCACCTGATTGGCTAAAACCAAAAGGTTGACTGGTCTTAAGCTCGCTTCACACAGTAAGATTTTCGTTATGATTTTGCCGTCTGAGACAAATTTCTGCAAGGGATTTCTGTCGTCGTAAGGCTAAATCATTAATTGCCCTTATGATGATTTTTAGCCTCCGAAGAACCAATCGAAACACAGCATCTTGATGATGCAATCAACGCGCCAACTACAATCAACAATGATTGCGACGGGAAGTAGCACAATGACATTTTTTCAAACGGACTTTTACGTGCCAAATTCTACCTTTCGTTGCAGTTTTCTAGTAAAAAAAAATTACACTGGAGACGCTACAACAACTTTGCGTTTTATTCGCTTTCACACAAATCACGACTACAACTGCTGATTATGACTTTATACACACTTATTTTTTGCGCTATTTCTTACACACTGCTATGTTATGAAACTGTATCTAAACACTTTTACTATAATGCATGATTTGAAAAACGATACTTTTTAACGCTTGTAATACAGACTCACCTACATTTACACACTTAATCCAGTGTGATTAGCTTTCACAGTAGCTCACCTGGTAGTGTTGGACTTTGAACTCAGAAGATCAAGGTTCAAGACCAGTCAAGCACGCAAGCTGACACGTGAGACGAGTGTGTCAAAGAAGCGACAAGAAAATACATGGCTGCTTCTGAAAATGTGCTTTTCGCTTCTTATTTTGTTTTTGGACACTGTCGGTTAGGCAAGGCCTGTGTTCTGACAGTCTGTGCTACCTGCTCAGGATGTGCTACCAGCAGTAAAAACAGTGATGTGTAAAGCTACAACATGGGTAGCACAAGTCGGGAGGCTTGGGAGAACCTGGCGGTATGTACTATAACAGCATTAAAAGTGTCAAAAACCTATTGGTAGCACATCTTGTCTGGCAGATAATACCTATCAGGATGTGCTACCAGCGTAACTATCATGTAGTGTATATGGTGTGATGCTATACTAAGCCCTAACCCTAACCCTAAAACTATGCGATTATAGTGTTGGTAACTCATCCTGATAGGTAGCATATATTTTCAGGACACCGGTACTGGCCAAATTGATGCCCTATGCAGAGCTCCGTGATTGACGGATGGGTAGTGCGCATGTGAGGCGAGTGCAGAGATGTTTACGAGTCTTTCATCTGAAGTCCGAGTCAAGTCTGGAGTCTGTAACACTGGAGTCCGAGTCAAGTCTTGAGTCTTTCGTCACGAGCCGATGTCGAGTCTCATGTCACTAAACGTTTCAACTTTTATACGGTATATATATATTTCAAAATACTCAACATAAAAATTATAAAGGTTTGATCTTTGAAAAATCTGGGATACTAATAGGATTCTACCTGATTTTTCAGACTTAATTAACTTATTCTGTAGGATTTTTTGTAATAAAGGTGCTGCAGTTTTTCTCACGGTCAGTTCAACAAGGCTCAGAATGCGTACACAAGCAATACTATATGACACATGTAATGCAATGTAATATGCAGGGTTGGGAGGGTTACTTTTGAAATGTATTTCACTACAGATTACAGAATACATGCTGTAAAATGTAATTTGTAACGTATTCCGTTAGATTATTCAAGGTCAGTAACGTATTCTAAATACTTTGGATTACTTCTTCAGCACTGGTAGATTTTTTCACTTGTTTTGACTATAAAAAAACTGCCAGTACAGTAAAACAAAATACATGTTAAAAATACATTCTCTGAAAAACCTAAATATCTTATGCAGTGTTGTTTCTAAAACAAGATAAATCAAACTGATCTTGTTTTAAGGATTTTTAGATAATTTTACTGGAAAACAATAAAAAAATTATTATCAAGAATATGATTTTTGCCCTAATATCAAAGGTCTTACTAGAAAAAAAGAAATTATGATCCAACGTGAATTTTCTTGATAAAAAATATGATTGTGCCTGGTAACATGCATGTAAAATGTTTAGTAATAACATTTTAGCTTAGCGTAAAGTTTACACAAGGTTTATTTCTATTTCTTCTGCTCCAAACTTACTTCAAACTTACTTCTCTATCTGCTCGTATGAATGTAACACATCATAAGAAAGTGTTTCACCGCTGTTCAAATGCACTTTGGATCGCATCATTTATATGTATAAATGTTTTCCATCTGAAAGGACAAAATATTAAATGAAACAAATGACAATAAAATGCAAAGTAATCTCTTCAGTAATCAAAATACTTTTTGAATGTAACTGTATTCTAATTACCAACTATTTAAATTGTAACTTTAGTGAAATACAGTTACTTATATTTTGTATTTTAAATACGTGTCCCCGTTACATGTATTCCGTTACTCCCCAACCCTGGTAATATAATATCATTAGGTAGTGCTGGGCAATTTGGCCAAAAAAAAATGTATCACAATATTTTTTTCATATTGATCAATATTGATGTTTATCACAATATATATTGTACATTTCATATCATTAATGGGGGCAGATCTGCATTCCACATGTTTGTTAGACCTCAAGAATGAATTAAACATAACTTGTTTGTTTACAATAAACTCCCTAGGTTAAGCTAACTTTAAAGTACACTCAGTTTAAGATTTAATCCTACATACAGTGTGTGATCTCTTTTTGATTAAATTTAGCCAATTTCATTATCTTCAGCTGATGTTTGACTCCACTGAAAGAATTTCTTGTGACGTTTCATGTCCAGCTCAGTAGGTGAAGGTAATGCACCATAAACTGGATTGCCAACCAGCAATAAACATCACCAGAAGAAAGCTTTCTTGCTGGTGACAGCACTATGGATCCTGAAAAAACGTTTAACTAACAGTACATAAATAAACTGCAATGGTAATGTCGGAGTTGTTGTTGTGTTTAGTCGACAGCTGTTGTATTGCATTGTCAGTGCTGTCTTGTTCACTACACAACAATACTAAATTACCGAAGCTGACTGGTTTCCATGAGAGCAGGGCTGCCTGCTAATACTTCCTAATAGGCTGATTTCATGTCTGTGATTCAGTTAGCTAGTTGTGTGTATTACTTTTCCGAACTGCTTGCTTTTTTAGCGACACGTACCTGCTTCGATCAGCTACTCTAGATGTAGAACATTGGCTGAATATCGAAAATTACTAAAAAGTTTATCATTGATATCAAACCTTTTTTTTTCCGATAAATATCTATGTATATTGTCTATTGCCCAGCCATATCATTAGGTATAATTTTGACAAAAACTTGCCAGCTGTTCTAAGTCCACAAAAAACTGTACGCGTGGTGACTGCAAGATGCTAAAATGCAGGACAAATCTCTCCCTCTCTCTCTCTCTCTCTCTCACACACACACACTTACACATACACACACTCGTGCACATACAGAGAGAGAGAGAGAGAAAGAGGGGGGGAGAGGTAGCATATATACTACGAAAACATTAATAAAAGCGCTAGGTTTAAATTGACGCAACCTCTAGTCGGCGTCAGTGATCCTAATGAGCTATGTAGCTACACTACCCAATGTTTGCAACAGTACAATATTAGCTAGCTTTGTGTGTTAATTAATGTGGCAGAAATACATAATCGAATTCTATGATAAGGGTCTGATTGATCATGACACATGGGGAAATGTGAATCAGATGTTATATAACCATACAAATAAAACACAAATTCTCCCTTTAAGATATTAATAGTTAAGGTTAAAAGACTCGGGTCCCCATCTCTGGGCGAGTGCGAGCTGCAAGGCGATCGTCCGGTTTCTGCTATCAGGTCCCTGAATAACATATAATGTGCGAGAAAGTGCAGCCAGTGGAGTTTCTGGTGCCCCCCAAGGATTAGATGGTGCCCCCCCTAGGGATCTGGTGCCTAATGCAGACTGTGTAATATGCGTATTGGGAGCAGCGGTATTGCGGTTAGGTGTAGGCATTGGTTAAGGGTAAGGATGTCTTTTTTGTGTCTACCTCTCATTTCATTTTAGATCACTATTGGTTAGGTTTAGGTTAAAGTTTTAGGTTAGGGAGGTACGTTTTACACATTAAAACCATCATCTAATATTCACCTTAAAATCTCGTCTGATTACGACACATTTTTACTCACTTTTGGTGCCCCCTGGTGGATATTTAACTGGGAAACTGCAGCCAAACTTATAAAAAGTCACGTAATTTCATAATGCAAAAATGTTGCCAGGGTCACGTAATGTTCATGAGACCAGGCAGTTATAATCATACAATCAAAATTAGCTTGAGTTTGCATTGTAGAATGGACATTCCATGGCATCCTCTTTTACCAAGCCATGACTTACTCCAGATATTTCTTTTTTGTTTTCCTGGCAAAATATAGCAAGAATTAACACTATAGCTTGTTTTTGCTTGTGCGGCACCATTTTAATTTCATGTGTCTTTGAAAAATGGATAACGTGATGCGGACTGATGACTATTGCCCAATCAACACTTTCAATCGTGAGCAAAGTCCTAAAAGATGTATATCGTCCAGTCTGAAGAAGACAGCTGATGTCGTACAGTATGTCTTGGCATCTTTACTAGGGTCATATCGTACAGTCTGACACTTCAGCAGTCGTAAAGGACAGAAAAAATCATACAGTGTGAACTGGGCTTTAGCTGATTTAAGATGATCTTAGCTGGTTTAAGCTGATCTCCTAACCTGACCAGCTAAAATGTGCCCAAATTCCCTCAAAAACCCACCAATCAGGCTGGGCATACAGCTTAGACCAGGCAACCAGTTTAGGCTGGTTTTAGCTGTTTTTGTTTTTTGTTTTTCAGCAGGGTAGTCGGAAATGCCCTCAGAAATGTCTTTGTGGAAACTTTAATCCTTGATCACCAAAATTAACCAAATATTCTATACTGCAAGAATATTGTTCGCCACCTCTAATGCAAAAATACAGTATTAAAAGCTTCCCCTGACTGCAGTTTACAATTACAAAATTGTAGTCATAAACTCAGTATTGCATTCTATAGTAGATTAGTAAACCATTTACTGAACTTCAGATTTTGATTCTGATGTCACAGGTACTTTCTTTTCAAGCATGGTGCTGAAATAATTTCAGTAATTCTCAAAAATTGTTGTGTAATAAATATTGTTTTTCACTTTGTTTACTATGACCATTTATCTTCCCTGAGTCATTGTGCAGGACTTGCATGTAGGCTATAGAAAAATCTTGAGAATTGTCTTGATAATCTGCCTTAAAAGCACTGAGTGTGCAGTAAAAACATAATGTGGCGATACACAGTGCTCCTTACATCCCTGAACACTTCCAGAAGGTATTCTCTGTTTACAGTTATCTTTTCTGAAGTGACTGTAAACCTGCCACTTCATGGGATTCATTGGGTAATAGATTTGGACAGAGCAGAGCAAAAAGTGTTTTCCTTTCCAGGGTATATATGACTTATGTTTAGTTTTAGAGACAAAAAGAGTGACAAATCTATCTTTGATTTCCTTTGTGGTGAATTTTACTGTGAATCTAATTGCAGCATCTGTAAGATTCCTGAATGGATGAATTGCTGTAAAGTATGAATGAGGGAGAGAGAAGCTGACTGTAGTGTATTGGGCTTTAAATACTGTATCAAGGGTGACATCGAGTCAGAGTAAACTTCGCTTCCTCTTGGCTTTGATGATATGATAAGAACTAGAAAGCTTGAATGGATGTTGAAAATTGGTTTGAGTTTTCAAAGCATGGTCCGGGTGAGTCATTGAATGTCCCTGCATCACTGTCCCAAACTTTACCTCACCATCAACTGGCAATCAGACATAACTTCTGGATGCCCATGCTTTGGATTGGTTTTTCTTCATTTATCAACCTTGATTTTTTTAAACAGTGTAATATCTAGCACTGAGTGGCAGTTCTGCGGACAGAAACGCCTTCTTGATGAGAGAGGTCAACAGAGAATGGCCAGACTGGTTCGAGCTGACAGAAAGGCTACGGTAACTCAGATAACCACTCTGTACAATTGTAGTGAGCAGAATAGCATCTCAGAATGAACAATATGTCGAATCTTGAGGCGGATGGGCTACAAAAGCAGAAGACCATGTAGGAACTTTTTTAGGACCATAATGTTCCTAATAAAGTGCTCAGTGAGTGTAGGTCGGTAATAGATTGTGCACATAGTAAGTCCTCATTTGAATGACTTGTAAGCTGGATAAATCACCAAAAATGTTTCATGATACAGCAATGTAATGTGTTTTATGCTTATCACAGACAAACCATTGCAGTTAGGCTATACTCTCTTACCACAATGACCTCTGGATTCTGTACTTTTAACTCTAGAATAAATTTCCACAATCCTGCATTACAATATATATATATATATATATATATATATATATATATATATATATATATATATATATATATATATATATTTCTTGGAAAAGATCTTAAAATAGAAAAGGGATTCATTTCTGGGTGTAGGAATATGGCTATTTTATCTACTTGATTTTCATTTAGTGCTAGACTAAATGCAATTGCTCTCTCTTTAGAATTGCTGAATCTTGTATTATCTTGTATGTGTGTTTGTGTTTTAATAAGCTTTTAAATATCAAATGAAAGCCAGGCAGGTCAGAGTGCTGATGGAACTAAAATGAACATTAGGTCTGGACACCTTCCAGGATCTTAAGCATGGGGTCTTTTCCAAATCCAAGCACTTTCCAATTTTTTTATACTGCTTCATGGAATGGCAACATTGCATTTTTAGCCTAGCAGGGATCCATCAAGATGTGCAAGCAGAGATCAGGCATGAGAGATACAGACTGATGAAACTTGTTAAGGTTGGAAGGATGACCTTCAAATTCTAAACCAGTGTTTACCCCTGCCACTTTGTTGAAGGCCCTGTAACAAATCCCATCTGCATTCCAAACACTTTTCTTCCCTTCCACAAAGTCTTTTGTCGAGATGTGCTGTTTAACATGGCTGGACTGAATCATTCTCCGTGAGGAGTATGGGAGAGCACATAACGTTTTCGTAACATTGCTGTGACACTGACCATCATGGCGAGTATTTGGAAAGAATGGGTAGAATTGGGCATCCAGATGAACTCAGACAAATGAATCCAACTTTGATTAATATAAAATGTGGAAAATGGTTTAAGAAAAGTGATTCTTTTGTTTATCTGAGCCTTTAGGGCATTTCAATGCAACTGCTTGTCCCATCTCCTTACATATGTTCTCGTGTCAAGTATAAGGACAACATGGTGACCTAATCAGTCTCAGCTGTGAGAGAAATTGAAAAAGATAACTTGATGCCCAAACTGCTTAAGACTGCACACTGATATGAAGCAGCTGGACCGGCTGACAGAAAGAGGATAGGAGGGGGATCAAATGAATAAGAAGGACCAACAGCATTATCACTTGTCATGTCATGCGAAGAAAATGTACATCATAAACCATTTTATTTTAGCTACATATTCCCTGAACCAGACATTTAGTACATAAAGAAGGAAGATAACAAATGTACGGTTCTTTAGCACTAGTCATTGATAAGGTGCCTTACACAGTGACATGATGCTCATGATTACAGATGACTAGTAAGACTCTGTATAGTGGTATTTGAGTTATGACTGACTATATACTGAATGTAATGTTCCCCATTACATAACAGTGCATCGGTTTAGTTCTTTAATTAATTTCCTTGTGGTCCACACAGGCCAATTCATATTATTATTTCATAATTCATATTATTATATTATTAGTGGTCAGACAAACAAACTGAAACCATAGCTTTGCACATTCAGACCTGATACTAGCCAGCCATAATTACACTGAAGATGCAGTGGTAATCCACACATAAATGCAGAACCGATTGCATTAGAGCGGTAAAGTTTAGTTTAGTTTTGTGAATTGCTTTTGTACTCCGCTTCAAAAATGTACTTGAATGCGCTTTTGCAATAACTTTTAATACTTTTCGTTGTAACGTTCATTCACAAATACAACTGGTCGTTTGTAATGCCAAAATTGCCGGAGTAAGAACATTTTAAGTGTCTTTTTTATGTCTCTCAGAAACAGATAAATAGCAAGTAAAACACACACACAATCATATCAATTCTCAAATTTTGAAACATTAAGTTTTTTTACTTTACATTTAAGAAACATGGTAAGCTTATCCTACTTAAATTCATGTGACATCAAATAAGCAAGAATAAGGTCAGACGTAATTCAAAATATTTCAAAAGCAATCAGATTAGATTACCTTAAAATTGTAATCCGAGAGATTATGTTACTGACCAGTTAACAATTCAGAAGTATTTTACCCAGCACTGTGCATACACTTTCTTACAGACAGGATTTCTATTTCTTTAAAGTTAATTTTTGCACCACCAGCATCACCTAACAGAATTTTGGTATCATGATTGTTTTTTAAATAGGTCGGACAGATCATCCCGCCCAAACTCACACCATTGATTGAGCCAATGTTGCTCTGTTGGGATGCTCAAACAAACATAGCAATGATTTGATAGTGCTACAGAGGCACAGTGTTTACCCTTTTCAAGGACATCAAACAACAAATGTCTTACATATAGTTATTAGTATATATTATAGTACATATTAAAATGGGACAGGAGAAAGTATTTTAATATTGAAAAAATGGCACACTTTAGCTTTCAATTGTACATCTTCACATCAAAGCCATGTGCCTGTAGGAGGAGGAACCACAAGGAAATTTGCTTTTCCTCTCCAGATGCAGTGGCTTGGCCTTTTGTCATATCATATATAGCCTAGGATTCTGGGTCACAAACTCCATTCTCTGGTTGTCACTGGGATGAAAATAGTCAGCGAAGAATCCTGCTGGCAGAAGCTTGGAGTGCCGGGGCTGACCATGAGAATTCACTGAAAAAGAAGAAAGAGGGAGACTAAAAGACTAAGACAGAGTGAGAATGACATGCTAAAATCCTTTACATCAGTGTTTCCCAACCTTTTTTATCTTATGTAACCCCGAAGCCCCATCAGTAAAGCTGAATAACTCTTTCATCGACAATAAACCAGTAACAAGATCCTTATGACTCATATTATATATCATTTAGAATTATCCTTAATAAAGTGGCCATTATGGCAGTGATTCACTTTTAAACTAAGAACAATCAATAGTGTGGTAGAAAACAGAGTCACCATGTAGCTTCCTCTCATTTTAATGGGACACCTGAGCTTGTTTATCTATCACAAGTTTTTACTCTTCTGGGGACAATCATGGAGAAACTTCCTCTGAGAATGACCTAACAGCAAATTAATTTATAAATGAAATCCAGATGGGACATTTAACAAAAGTCATTTGCACTCTTTGTATGGTGAAATTTAAATACTATAGAAGCTCAATAAGTATGAAATATGCCAAGACAAAGGCAAACTGAGATATTAAATATCATCCATGAGCTAATGCATTTAATGAGAATTTTCAACAGGTAAATAAGTTAAAAAGACAGGTTTAACAAAGCCAAATCAAAATCTGTCCAAGGATCCCCTAGAACCTGTAAGTATACTCTCTTGGGGTACACATACATTACTCCTGGTTGGCAATCAGTGCTCTACATTTAAAAAGTAAAGGAAATGTTCAAAAGCATACTGTCAGGAAACAGTCAAATGGACCAACTTGGCTAAACTACAAGACTGGACATATGTGAAGAAAATCCTTATACCCAGAGTTCACTTGAGAACATTCATTACAAACAGTATAAACTATGACTTGTGTTCTGTCTGTGAATAAGCATATTAGTCATCTTTTGCAGATGCAATGGTTCTGACAGCTTTACAATCAAAAACATTTGAAGCAGTTGTTGTTTGTCAGATGATCCAGCAATCATAGAGAGAAAGTTTGACGAACTTGATGGAAACATAATTGGCAATGGCATTCCGGTAGAGCCCCAGGCACCTGAGTAAACCTTGCCTCATGTGTAACTCCCTCGGCACAAATTTATGCTATTTTTGCAAGCACAAATAATTGCTGTAGTCTAAAAATATACTTTTTTCTAGAATGAGACAGACCAAGAAGGATTTTGTATTTTGAGCAATAAATTGGGGAACATAATAACAGACTAACAGCTCGCTGGTGGTCACACAGACACACAAACAGTCCAAACAAAAGTGATTTCCAAAACTTCACTTAAAATATTAAAGACAAGACTTATGGAAAATTAACACACTCTCATAACGATATGTCCCTATATAGACTTTTTGCCTGCACCACCAAAACGTCCTCAATGATCTGTTGCCTGTATCTGTAGAGTAACTAAAACGTCTGTATTTTTAGTGTCACCCTGATACCGTATTTAACTCATTTCGGAGGATTTCAATACTTCACCTAAGGCATAAATTATCACAATCATACCCCAAACATTAATTTTAAAAGTCTTTTTTTTTTTTTAACAAATGTTGCTAACAAGTTGGTAGATAAGGACTACAATCTTTTTACATTTTGTCAGACATATACACTCACATGCTTGTGGTTAGTTGTAGTCCTTTAGCAACTTGTTCACAACATACATTTTTTAAAAACACGGCGGCTTCAAAATTCATGTTTGAGGTATGACTGTGTGTAATTTATATTGTAGCACAAAATTTCTAAGTATCTTCAAGTAATGTTTAAAACAGACTCATAAATTGAAAAATCCCATTATTAAAACCCATAGAAAATTCCAGAGGGAACCCATGATCAGTGTTGGGTAAGTTACTTTAAAAAGTAATCCTCTACAAATTACTAACTACTTCTCTAAAAAATGTATAATCAGATTACTTTACTGATTATTTCATTGAAAAAGTAATCACATTACTAATTACTTTACTTTTAAGTTACTTTCTAAAACACTTGTCACAAAATTTGTGTTTGTTTTTCCGCTCAACAAATTCAAAATTTTGTCTATTTTCTCCTTGTTCATTGTCGCATAACTTTCAGCTGTCACAAAAACGCAAACAGACATACATATGAACATATGAATTCACATTTTAATTACAAATATTTAGAAATATTTGTAACCCAAGTCATGTACTTAAAAGTAATTACTTTCACTGAATGTCAGTAACTGTAATCTGATTACAAGAATTTTAAATTAAATGTATTACACTACTTTTTAACCTAAAAGTAATTAGATTACAGAAACTAATCACTTTGTAATCCGAATACACCCAACAATGCCCATGGTGAATTTTCCCTCTGGGTTTGCCTGCAAATTGACATAATGGCTGATCAGCTCTGCTGCCTCAACGAGCGTTACGACATCCGTGACGTCAGCGATGATGTCACATGCCATTGGCTCTCATGTGTTATGTGAACGATTGTGACATTCTAGTGTTTGAATGTATATTTCTGAATGAGATGAAGATGAGAGGAATATTTTTAGTGAATAATCCCTTTAAATTTCTATCTGTTCCTCACACAGAGCTATCATAGGGTTTCATTAGACTTAAAATGTAGCATGAGTCATTTGGAATACTTTTATAGTGTTTTTCTTTTTCTTCATTTTTGGAATAAATTATTGACTGTACTATCTGCTTGTTACATCCTTATATTGTTGGTTGGTTATACTGTTGTTATTATTGGTTAGGTTAAGGCATATGGGTTGGGTTAGGTGTTCAAAAATATCTTTTTTATAGTGTAATGTAAATCAAATTATTTTGAATACATTTGCTTGCCTGTTACATGTATTATATTGTTGATAAGTGGTTAGGTTTAGGAATGGGGTTGGATTAGAGAACCTAAAATATGAATATGATAGTATAATGTAACTAAATGAATATATTTATAATTATAATAAAACATATTGTAGTTTAACACACACAATAAATTCAAAGATTGCTGAGCCTATGATGGACTCCTTCGAACTGAGGTGAGAACGGCATGACAAGGACGTTTTCATGATGCACGCAAAAAGTCGCTACGGGGACGTATTCATCATTAGACTGCCATGTGAAATACTGTATTTAGAGAAGATTTTTGTTTAAAGAGCTACATTTTCAGCCAAATCAAAAAGACTGCCAGCAGACCCAATAAGCATCTGTTCAGGAGATCAGAACGATTTTACATGAAACAGTTTATATTCACCTATTTTTGAAGAAAGAAGCACAGAGAAGTTGCTGTCATTAGAGCCACAACAGAGAGCTGAAGGCATTAATGTTGAAAACACAGAGGCGGAAAATCAGCATGGAGCTTCACTTATACCTTTTCTTTCAATTTCTCTCTTTTTCCCAGCAGCAATGACATTCTGGCCACAGATTATCTTTAGTGTATGTTTCAGTTGTGAACTGGATGGCCAGAGAGGTACAGGAAATATCATATATCGGCAGGCTGAAATTCCTCTACTTATATACCCTGAAACACTCGTTCTTCAGGAAAAACATATGGGGCACAACATCAGGAACAGCACTTTATCAATGGCAAATCCTTCTTTGGGGCCAAAAAATATTACAATATGAAATTCTAAATAGCCTGATTCTACGATGAAGACTTTGTTAGATGTAAGAGCAATGCTGCTCTAATTAGGCATACACACAGAGACAGAAAAGAGAGTGAACGTATTATTGAGTTTATAATGTGTTTAATCAGTCAACTACACTTTTTAGAATCTCATTGGGAAGAAAAAAAAAAGTACTTAACTAAAAAATACCAAAACAAACAATGCTCTCCACAATATCACAGTGCTGGGAATGAGTACAAGATATTTTTCTGAGAAGAACTGTGCTAATATGAGTGTGCTTGACAAAGAGTGATATGTTGTGATATGTCAAAGGTCAGCATGCTGTGAGAGTCAAAAGAGGCCAGTGGTTTAGAAAGAAGGTTGTTAATAAAACTGTTATTGTATTAGCTACAACATCATCTATTGTTTCATCCCAGACAATAAAAGCCTATGAGTTCTAGGTCAACAATACTCTCTGCTCAAATCTGTTTCTCACATTTTTAACACCCCCTTCCAATCTCAGCAATTTTCTTCATACTGAGAGGATTTCTATATACAATATACAAATGCTTTAAACAATATTAAACAGTATGTCCTATAAAGTTTTATAATGAAGTCTTAGTCATGATGTGGGGGAGTGTGTGGAGAAGCAAAACCGAAATTATGTGGCGTTTGAGAAGGTAGTGCCTCCAATAGGACTGTTTAACCCAATATACTGTAACATGAATGCTTTCCTTTAGAGGAAGTTCACCCAAAAATGAAAATTATCTCATCATTTACTCACCCTAATGCTATGTGTATGATTTTTTTCTGCTTAACACAAACAAAGTTTTTTAGAAGAATATCTCGGTTCTATAGGTCCTCAAAATGCAAGTGAATGGGTACCAACATTTTGAAACTCCAAAAGTACATAAAGGCAGCAAATGGGTAATCCATAAGACTCCAGTGGTTAAATCCATATCTTCAGAAGTGATATGATAGGTGTGGGTGAGAAACAGATCAATATTTAAGTCCTTTTTTACTATCAATCTCCACTTTCACTTTTAAATTCTTCTTCTTTTGTTTTTGGCGATTCACATTCTTTGTGCATATCGCCACCTGCTGGGTAGGGAGAAGTTATAGTAAAAAAAGGAATTAAATAATTATCTGTTTCTCACCCACACATATCATATCGCTTCTGAAGATATAGATTTAACCACTGGAGTCCTATGAATCACTTTTGCTGCCTTCGTGTGCTTTTTGCAGCTTCAAAATTTTGGTGCCCATTCACTTGTATTGTATGGACCCACAGAGCTGCGATATTCTTCTAAAAATCATAATTTTTGTTCAGCAGAAGAAAGAAAGTCATACACATCTGGGATGGCATGAGGGTGAGTATACAATGAGAGAAATTTCATTTTTGGTTGAACTTTCCCTTTAAGGTTCAAGCATGTTATGTTTATGTGGCTATTTACCTATTCATTATTAGACTCTGGTCTGAAGAAATTGTTTAGAACAGGTAATTATCAAGGATCAGTCAAGGAGCAAGTCCACATGGTGTTCTAATGAGGCCTTGAAACTTAGTAGGAAATCAAAGAGCAAATAGTTGCTTACTCCATAGTTTAGGTGACCCATCTTTTTTTTTTTTTTTTTTTTTTTTTATAGTTCCCTAATAAATTCAGTCTTTAAGATTTAGTAGTGTGCTGTTCATACTGTATATGCTGCAAGTTCTACAAAAAACTTCAATCTCAAATTGAAGGCAGATTTTCTCTCTTTTGCAGCATACCGCATTTAGTCAGTCTACGAGACATCCTATTCTATCTTTATTTTAACATCTTTTACGAGGGTACACTGGTCTTTTTCTTTTGTAGTTTGCACACCAACTGCTATGCCAAATCCCTTCTGGGTTTGTGGTTTCCTGCGACCATCCATCTGGACAAGTTTTGCAATGGACTCAAAAGGAAAACACAGATGAACTGATGTGAAATTTGAGTTGCAACGATATGTTTCATCTACCAGGGAAGTTGTACATGACTGGGCTACACATCAAACTTAAAAAACATAATAATACCTCAACACATGAATCGTGTCGTGCTCTCTCACATAAAAAAATTAAAATAATAATTTTGCAGGGTTAACTGTTTTTAACGACATTACCCTCATGAAAATGTTGAATAAATGTTTTTTCTTTTCTCTCAACTACCCTAATGACCTACTTATCTCTGTGAGAAGGAGGGGACAGAAAATGAGTGGAGCGGCGACCTCAAAGGAAGCTATTGTAACTGATAAAAAAAACATGAAAAAAAAAATGTTCTTTTTTATTATTCACTGCTATCAAAGCTGCAAAGGGGAAGTTGTAGGATCTCATGGCAGTGGTCGCTGGTCGACAGAAATGTTCTTGATTGCTTGCTTGCTGTTTAAATGCCAGCCACATTCAACAACCCCCCAAAAGTGGAAAGAGACCAGGTATGAAATGGAAAATATAGAGAATGTGCAAAAGAAAGAGTAATCTCGCCTCTCTAAAATGGGTGGCAGGTCATTCAGCGTAGTAGCACCCAATATATGGAATTCACTCCCCCTGACTCTTCGCAGCATCTCTTCTATTTCTGAGTTTAAATCTCAACTTAAATCTTTTTTGTTTTCTCAGTGTTATTTATCTTAATGTGTTATGTATTATTGTGTTACTATTGTAAAGTGTCCTTGAGCTCTGGAAATGCGCTATATAAATTAAACGTATTATTAATTTTATTAATCGGTAAAATAACACATGCCTTATGGTAAACAAGCATCTAAAATGTTTCCTAATTGCACCTACTAAAGTCTACCAAAATACAACAAGTTCTTCAAGTATGCTCTCTTAATGCTAGAATTAAAGGAATATTCCGGGTTTAATACAAGCTAAGCTCAATCGACAGCATTTGTGGCATAATATTGATTACCACAAAAACAACTTTTACTTGCCCCTCCTTTTCTTTAAAAAAGCCAAAATCTGGGTTCCAGTGAGGCACTTACAATGGAAGTGAATGGGGCCAATCCATAAACATTAAAATACTCACTATTTCAAAAGTAAACCCACAATACATAAACAATATGCACATTAACATGATTTCAGTGTGATAAAATTGCCTACTAACCTTTTCTGTAAAAGGCTATATTTTACAACTTCATTGCCATGGCGATGTAATGTCAACAAACAAACACTAAATCTGTAAAAATTACGATTTAAACAACTTTACAGCTTCAGTATTTAATTCTTTTTAACTGAAAGATTAAGTTGGGTTTGGCGATAAGCCAACCCTTCAGCTTATCGTGGCCCCTTATTGTAACGCGGCCCGCTTTGGCATGTTGAGCCCCCGTTTCACGACTGGCCTGCCAGGAAAAGTACCAGTTCTCCTGATTGCCAGTCCACCTCTGGACCTGGGTTTGCCTCCCACATTGAAACTAAGAAGTAATTGCATTCACATTTTCAATGATCAGTGCGACTATGAGGTTCCATTTTCCCTCTATGAGCTTTTTTATTTATTTTTTTACTATACTGATGGTTAGGTTTTGGGTTGTGTTTGGGGTTTGGGTTGGTGGTACAGATCACTGATTCTTGAGATAAGGGACAAAATGTTTTAAAATTAATTTGTAATGGATATATTTGTAGACAAAGGTCTCAGGTAACAAACCATGTTAGTGAACAGATTTTTATAAAAAAATTATTATTATTATTCACTTTATAATTTACATCTAACTGTAATATATGTCAACTCCATCAGACACACTAAAAGCAATTTGATCCATCCAGCAAGAGTGTAAAATCTTTAATTGTCTAATAATGGTATTCAGTAAAGGAGTTAAGTGATAAAATACATTCTATATATATATATATATATATATATATATAATTTATTTATTTATTTATTTTTTCTCCCAGTTTTCACACTATTCTGAAAATTCTGACGGAGTTGACAAAATAGAATATTTTTCCTCTTAACCATGTGTTGTACACTTTAGAAAATGTGTTTTTTTTTCCCTCGGTTGAAGCTGCCTCTATAACCTAAACTAAAATGGCAAAATTATTCCACAACTATTAACAGAAATGATAATAATGGGATGACGGTGTTGGCATGTTGAAGCTGTGATCGCAGAGACTTAAACATTGTTTGTTTTAAATATGTAAAAATATAAAAATTACCAGACCACGTGTCCTACTGTTGCATCTACCATGAGCAGGAAGTGGGAAAGAGGTACTCAGAGTTATAGCTGACCATGACATTGTCTGATTTATTCAGGATTAAAAAGGCAATTCTTTATGGAAAATATCATTTTTATTTTACTTTATGTATTGTTTGATATACTACAGATCTCTATCATTCATTTGATATTTATATTTATTAATTTGTTGCATTTTTAAACACTTTGATTTGCAGTTTAATGTTGCGACCTCTTGCTGAGGACAGGTTAATTTACATGTAATATAAATAATAAATGCCGTGAGTATGCACATTTCCTTTAGATTTAACTTTATCAGTATTTTTATTATTATTAATTTCTTGATTTCTAACATAAATAGGAATTTTGTATGTTTTGTCCCTTATCTCAGGAATCAGTGAGTTGATAAAATATGCATTCCTCTCCACTGTATTACATAATTTAGAAATAAAAACAACTCACTTTACAATTTGCTTTTGGCACCCCTCTGTGGACATTTTGCCCAATCATGGGGCACGAAACTGAAGCTCACACGTGGGCTGCATAATCAGTTAATGGCTTAATGGCTTTAGAATTAATGGAACTCTTAAAGATACTGGTCTCAGAACAGTTTGAAAAGCACCTTATTTTTGTCCTGCCTCCATATAGCCTCAGAAATTTTCGGACATGGCCATGCCCGTATGTTCAAAAACACTACCTGCTTCAGACACTGGGGGCAGTAGTTTGAATTTTGGTAAGCACAGACTGATTTCAGCTGAGGAACTTTCAACATACTGTCGCCAAATTCACAACACTTTTTTCAAAACTGCATTTTTGCACCCTTAAAGGGCACCACGGTAAAGTTAATGCCACTCGAAGGGTCATTCCAAATGAAAGTAAGAAAAAAAATTCCTGAAGGGCCCTTCCTCAAGACTGTTAGCAAATGGTACATTCCTACAGTAATGCCATGCTTCCTTCAGAGTGCCCAGATCATGAGCTTTGTCCTTCGGAGTGAGTAAAGCATAGGGATGATTATTTTCTATTAGAATTCACCCAGTGTAGCAGCTTGGTAATTTTATTAGCATTTTACAATAGCTTTGAATATGGCTTGTCCAATCAGAATTTAGAGTCAGAACCATCTGTTTAATAAAAACCTTTTTTACAGCACACAGAGGGGCACCATCTTACTCCGTACCAAATTAATTGCATAGCTAAAAGATTGGTGCAGTGTGGAGTGTAAACTTATGTTTAAGCACTTATCTTTGATATTAGTTGTCATTTTGATTTAAGGTATACGTGGTCAAATAATTTAATGGATGTTGCCTGCTTTGCTGTTTATGCATGCTGTTAAAGAAACAATAATAATTGCTGACATAGGAATTGCCGTTTACCCGTCAAGAACACTGCACATAAAATTGTTTGGTTTTTGTTCCAAAATTACATAGCCCATATTGTTTTTCTAAATTGAGAATTTATTTGAAAACCACAGCAAAACAATTCCAGTTGGGAAAAATGGCCTTAAATGTGTTATAATGTGATTTTCCTTTCCACCTATCTAACTCTTGAAATAATGAAAGTAAAGTAAATTCAAAGATTAAATATAGTATTACATGGAGGTGATGCTTTAAATCTGACTCAGGTTGTTTGTGTGTGTGTGTGTGTGTGTGCTTATCTAGATGCAACTGATATTTAGGATCTGATCTCACACTCATATGCAAAGTACACAATTTTTCTTTTATAATTCAGTCTTGACCTGAAATTCAGTCTTGACCTTGAATCCAGTTGACCTGAATTCAACCTTTGGACTATTACTGTATTTGTTCTTTCAAAATTTTGAAGCCAATTTAAACCAGTAAATAGTTAGTCAGGGATGTAGTAAACAATTTCACTTGATTTGAATTCCAATAAATTACATGCAACATTCTTTGGCCATTGCAGTGAAGATGAAATATGAATTCTGATAAATTCAAGTCCTTTTTTTCTAGCAAAGGATTTTTGAAGAGCTTTTAAATTGAAGCTATTGGTATTCTCAACGTATTCTGTATCTGTAATCATTCAACCTCTGAACAGGGCAGATATTTCTGAGAAAGCATGTCCTGCAATAGGGTATTCATCAGCAATATTGCGTTCAAATTTATTTGTGTTTTGCAGTGTTTAGTTTGGAGTGTTTCACGTCTCCTACATAAGAGTTTAAAAACACTTTATTTCCCCAAACAGATTATATTTTTCAGATGAGATATATTTACACCAAATTTCAAATATTTTCAGTTGTTGGGTAGATGCAATACTGCAATAATGTGATGGATTATTGTAATCTATCTATATCTAGAAATTACATATTGCATTATAGAGCCAAATGATTTAGAGCATGAAAGAAGAAAAAGATGTATTTTAACCTTGAAGAAAAAAAAACAACTTTGTTCAAAGAACTCTTGTAAATTAGGTTTTACATAGCCCCTATCCATGCACATGTGATTACATTTTATCTCTCTATTTTTTCATGTTTATTTTTGTCAAATAGGCAAAGATGAATTCTTTGAATTTTCATTTAGCTAAACTTGAATTGCAAGAAATATTTATAGAGTTCTCTATTTCTCTTAGAAGACTCTAAAGAAAGGTCTTGCTAAATAGTTATCATTCAGAATCAGACTCATCTTTATCATTCATGTTTATAGAACAGATTGGTGTATCTGAGATCTGGGTGGGATGTGGAACCCTTTTGGGACTGTGACTGCCACCCTCCCATCCTGCTGAATTAATGAAAATCTAATGGGAAATTATATCTATTTTTCTTCATCTTTTTCCTTTTCTTCTCTTTTCGGCAGGGCTGCTTTTTGGTACTGTAGTCACTGACTTTCAGTATGGGTTATACAGTGCATGTTTAATCTTGAGGGATTTTCAGATGTGCAATTCAGCTCTCGAGAAAGCAGCTTTATTTGTTTACAATTATTTCACTTCCTTCTCATCTCAAACCCTTATATTTTTTAAAGGAATAGTTCACCCACAAATGAAAATGCCATCATTATGTACTCACCTTTATGCCATTCCAAACCTGTATGACTTTATTTTCTTCTGCGGAACACAAAATGAAATCATTTAATACATTGTGACACTTTAATGCTCTATAAAGCACCCCAAAGTGTCATAAAAGTAGCCCATGTGACTCGTGCATCATATACCAAGTCTTCTGAAGGCAATTGCATGCATGATGCATGATATCATTTTTTTTTCTAAAGCTGAATACTTTGCTGCCACAGGCAACATTTAACTGCAAAGCTGTTTTGAGAGGTTTTTTCCCTAAGTCTTTTTAAATATGTAGTCCTTTGTTCATTATCATGCATGCAATTTCCAGTTCAAAGATGCTGCTAGAAGCTTTTTATCAGTTTGGTCAAAGCATGCTTTTTTCCTTATAAAATGTGAGCTGGCTGGGTATTAGCTACAGAGAAAAGCAAAGGGCATCATAAATAAAACTGCATTTAGTGGAATTTGACCCATTTAACCTTTTTTAAACATACTGTTTCTTGTTTTTCAAACAGAACAATCAAAAGCATCTGGCTGAGCACATTTCTGAAACTCGACTGTAACCTTTGTAGAAGAGAAGGCAGAACATTAGAGCTGAGATCACAATCTCTCAAAACACTGTTTAATGACAACCTTGAACCAACTTCTCATATTTTCATTATGTTTAAGAGAATCAACAAAACTGTTATAAAATCAATATAATAAGGCAGCTTTCCATAAATGTTATTTGAAACACCAAGAGCAGAGGTAACAGACGACACCATATGGATTTCTATGAGAGCTATGTTTATAAATGTACAATTCTTGCAATGATGCCATTATTACACTGCATTATGACATCAACTTCTCCTTTTTGAGACAAGTGCTGAGTATGAGCAGAGTATAATATTCCATCAACATTCAGTCTAGACCTGTTAGAAACACATGGCACAACAAGCTCATCGGGGATGTGCTGTACATTTAAATAGCTCTCCTAGAGTTTTTTGACGTTGGAAAAATGTTTAAGCAGTCTCTAAATATGTTTTTGGTAATTATGTACTTTTTGATTGACACAACTGTTCATGGAGCATGAAAGGAAAAAAAAAAAAACTCTTTCGTCCCATTAGGTTTTGCAAAAAAATAAATAAACAGCTGTTCTTGAACATCTCCAGGATTGCCCCTTGTAGGTTGTCTTTCATTTTGATGCCTCACAACTTAATTAAAGAGAATATTTTGGTTTAGGGAAACAGTTAGTGATGGCCTTGCAACAGCAATTAATGTAAATTAATTTAGGAATATTCCAGACAAAAAAAAAAAAGATTGATAAATTCAGACCCACAAGTACAAATGCACTAATACATGCAAGCACATATAAGATAACGCACACACATGAGCAAAAATATTAAATGATAATTGTTAAGTTTCTCTTTTTTGTCCTATGTTGAACTCAGATTGCCTTGAACGGCAAAAAACATGTTCTTAATTAGTATTTTTGTCTCGCTGTTTTAGTAAATATAACTACATAAACTTCACAAAATTTTGTTGTAAATTTTGTTTTATTTGTGCTTAAAATAAAAAAAAAAAAATCTAATATGTCAAGATTTCAAGAAATTCTCTGAAAACAAGTCTTTTGATCTTTTGACATAAGAGGAGGTCATTGTACTATAAATACATACCGCAAGTGTTACATCTGTGGACAGGCAGTCTCTTCTCTCTGTGTTTCTCTCTCTCTCTCTCTCTCTCTCTCTCTCTCTCTCTCTCTCTCACTCACTCACTCTAGGTGCCTGTGTGATTGATTCTCCTCCCCCAGTTCAGGAGCTCATCCCTCTATTTATAACCTATCTCCTGTGATTGGTTGATGACACTGGAACCTGGATTTGGAGGAAGATAAAAGAGAGAACAAAGGTGCTGCAAGAGATTTGCTGTCTGAGTTGTTGTTTAGGTATTAGTTGAGGGCTGTTGTTGTGTAGGGAAGTGTCCCTTTCTTGTTGTTAAGTCCAAGTTGTTGTTGAAGAGTTGTTATCGTTGAATTTGTTAGAAGTTAGTGAGCTTATTGTAGCCCTTGGAGTTTGATGCTATTTTGTCATTTGGTTTTCTTTCATTTTTTATTTTTTTCTCATACAACTTTAAAATGTATATTTGTTAATATTACAGTCACAATTTTAATTTTGGAAGCTGTAGGGAGGGAGTGCCATTTTTGTTACCAACCTTTTCCTCTGTTTTTGGTTATATTTGGTAAATAGTTTTTTGTTCTTTCTTTATAGGTTAGTTAATAACTTTTGGATTGGGTTTAGTTCAGGCTGGTCCCGTGAAATTTACGTGAGCATTGCAAAGTTTTTGCAAAACTGAAATTACGTGCTTCATTACATGTTTGACTGCAGTTTTAAAGTGAAATATCCAGTGGGGAGTGCCAAAATTGAGCTTGACCATGCCCCTGCCGCCACATACCCACATCACCCGACTCAGGCTGGGGAGTCATCCAGGGTACATGCCAATTCTTTCGAAGGGGACCTTGATTAACAGAAGGGGGCGCAATGGCGCACTTGGGGTGGCCGGCGGATTCACCATCTGACATTCACAGCATGTCGAACACCAACTGCGAACATCCCCGCGAATGCCTGGACAATAGAAACGGGCCATTAGTCAGTTCAGTGTCTTTTCCTGCCCTTAGTGACCCGCCATTGGATTATAATGAGCCGTCTGAAATAACATTTCCTGATGGATCCGTAGTATTAATAATTGGGTATTAATTATTGGGTTGTATCCTCCTTTGTCTGAGCGTCCTGTGTCACTCGATACAACTGATCCTTGATAATTGAAAAATACGGTTATGAAAGTGCAATGTCTGGCTTGAGCTGCAGACCATCAATACAGGATAATTGTGTATATCCCCATGCACACATCTCACCTTTACACCTTTACTTGTGCCCAAAGCCTCGTCTTGAACCAAACATTGGTGTATAGTGGTCTGATTGCAGCCAGTATCCACCAAGGCTTGATGTGTACTCCACTTGATACTCACCGGTATCCTGTATGCTCCGGCTCGATTGGGGGCAGCCAGTGGAGTGTCGGGGACCCGGACCAATGTTCCCAGCTCCATCACGGGACCAATGCATGCCTAAGAGTTTCGTCTCTGGACTGCTCCTGAGGGAAATCCCCTTCGGGGAATCCTCTAAGGTCGGGAGGGGCTGGAGCCTCCCCCTCCCTTACGTCATCCTGATGTGGAGCTGACGAAGATCGCCCCGGCAATGCCTCCCCCGCCAAGGCATCGCACATCTCATATCTAATAATTTTCTCACAGGACCCATCCACACATATTCCCTTTAGAATACAGAGTCTTAAATTCTGGCCAATTAGTTCCCAAAATTAGTGGATGGATGAGGCGGGAACGAACCGCAGCCTCCACTCTATGCTTTTGCCCCCGAAATTTAATGAGTGATACTACAGGATAATTGTGAATATCCCCATGCACACATCTCACCTTCACCCTTTTACTTGTGCCCAAAGCCTCATTTTGAACCAAACATTGGTGTATAGTAGTCTGATTGCAGCCAGTATCCACCAAGGCTTGATGTGCACTCCCCTTGATACTCACCGGTATTCTGTATGCCCTGGCTCATTCGGGGGAAGCCCGTGGAGTTTCGGGGACCCAGACCAATGTTCCCAGCTCCATCATGGGACATTGGTCCCAGAAATGCCCGGGTTCCCCGCAACTCCAGCAGGCCTGCCCAGGAGTTACGTCTGCACCTGCAACAGCGGGTTCAGTCATGTGAGGGGGAGAGCAAAAAGATATAAAGGGCACTGGTGATAGGGAAGAACCCAGTGAACGGGGAGCCAGCCATTCCCGCATTTCCAGGGAACTGGGGTAGGATGGAGAAAAGGGGCAGAGAGAGAGAGTGAGGGGAAAGAGAGTGGGTGGGCTCTTTCGCCCTCTGGTATGCCAACATATGGTCCTCAGACAATTGGATGGCCTCCGACGACGACACTGGGCGGTGGCACTGGACCCACTTCCTTTCGACAGATTGACGACTTCCTCGGCATCGTGGTCCTCAGCCAGTAGCCATTTTCGGCAGGTGTCACGGAGCTGTTGAGTAAAGGCAAACGGGCAGCCACGCACATCAAGCTTCATCGAGTGTAACCGTTGCTGGTGTTGTTCGGGGCTGAGGCCGACCCCTCTGCAGGATGGTCTTCTTCAGATCGTCATACATCAGGAGATTTGCTGGCGGTAGATGTTGCGACATGAGCTGAGCTTCCCCGGACAACAGTGGAACCAGTCTGGCCATCCACTGGGCATGCGGCCACCTCCAGATCTCTGCCGTTCTCTCAAACAAGTCCAGGAATGCCTTCGGATCATCTTCTGCCCCCATTTTGGGGGCTGCTGTGTCCGGGGTCACAGCCAGGGCATTCTCCTGGTGCTGTAAGCTCAGGATTGCCTGCCGGTCCTCTGTTTGAGCCTGGAGCACCTCCTGATCCTTGTGAATCTCAAGCAGGGCCTGATGTTGTGAATGATGCATGCTGGCAAGGGACTGAATGACTTCCGCCAATGGCGAGGACTCCATGCCGGCATGTACTTCCTACAAACTCCCGCGTTTCGGCACCAGTATAATAAAGTTTGTTTCTAGGGAAATAGGAAGTGGAACTCAGGTACGTTGAACTCAAAGCTCAGGTCTTTATTAACAGTTTTTTCTCAGCTGTGGCTTTTCAGCTTTAACTCCGGTCACACACACAACTGCACTCTGCTTCATCTCTCTCTCTCCCTGACTTGCTCCTGCATCTCTCCTTTTTTCGCTCTCCCCAGTGCTTACTGCAATCAAAAACATGTGTTAGACATTATAGTGCTCAGGTGTTTACCCTTACCACTTTATTTCTCTCCGGATGAGCGCTCGATCACGCCCCTGCCGCCACACGTGCCAACAAACTTGAAACTTGCGCTGAACACAATTTGACTGCTACTCTAAGTTGTGGAGGATACATCAGACTACCACGATCTGGAATACTTTCTGGGACTGTACAGCACTCCACCACTGAGATCCAGACAGCTGAATCGGCTCTTTAAAATGCCAAAAGTGCGCCTGACTGTGTGTCTGGATATGTGTCTGTTTATAATGCTCTTCACCATCATTTGATGAATTGCTGCTGCCATGACCACTAGAAAATGTACACAAACATCTTATTTAAACAAAATTCTGTTTACCACAAACAAAAGTGTCACAACTGTTTAGTGAATTTGCCCCTTAGCCATGTCAGTATACTCCGTTCTGGTAATAATTTCGAGCATCATTGAAATACAGATTTCAATTCAATTTCAGAGAGGGTGAGAAAGAGAAAAAGAGAGAAAATGTCATCTTTATTCTACCAAACTAAAACTTTTTTAGATCACTGCTTTCTTCACCTTGATAACCCTCACCAGATACTTCAAAAATGAAGACAGAGAGGGTGCCTTAGTGTTCCACACACACAGAGCACCAACACCTCATTTTGAAATTTAGGTCAGACGGACAAAGATACTTCAAACAAAAACAACCTGTAAGGACCGAAATGGTGAAACAAAAAAGGAGACGGTTTAAACACAGACATTTTTTCTCCCTAATGCATGCCTCCTGTGGATCTATTTAAAAAAAGAAAAGAAGCAGCTCCACTCCTGTGCAAAAGTTTGTGAAGCATTTTAAATCTATGTAAAAAAGTTCAAAGTTGTTTAATTCTATGTCTTCAGTGAATGGGGCTCATCCCATGCATGTTAACATTCATGTCAAGATGATACTGTTTATGAGATAACTGTGAGACCGTTTAAATGCAGACTCTAAGAGTGGGAAGAGATCCATTACATCATAAACTATTCACCAGCCACAACTGCCCTAGAACTATAATATTCAATAATATCAAAACATAAAAACAGTGTTAATCTGGAAAGTGTTTCTTTTTTCAAACATCATATCATGCAGTTTGCAGTTCTAAGCACTCATTTTGTTTAATTGCAACCACTCTTGAGAATGCTCTCAACTGAAGAAAGAATGTTCCACAATAAGTGTGGAGGAGTACATTTCATGGCTTGAAAACCGCCTTAGAGCCATTTAGCATATTCTTCATCTTGTTTTGTAATTAAGATTTTTAATTAGAAGCTACCCTCTCATAGCGTGTGACTACAGCCCTCAAATTCTCAGACAACCAACTAAGGCTGGAATTCTGTTGAATGCAAACAGAATCATCAACTCACTTTAACAGATAATCTCATTCACACCCAAAGCTCTCAGTAAAGAACTTTTGGGGATATATCAGAATATAGTCTAGTGTTAAAAACAGTGTCTGTTTTAGCAGGTTTGTAGTGAATAAACATGCAGGGGCTGAGCTGAATGCATTAGAGAGCAGGTTGAACTGACATGACCTGATGAATAAAGAAGGGATATTTGAAGAAACGGATGTCTTTGCATACAGATTTGCTTCTTACTATGTGTTCTTAAAGCCGGATGCATTATTAATTTTTCCTTCCTGCTGTTTCCCGTTCATTGCTTGCATTGTGTGAAAGTTCTCCTGATCAACAGGGCTTGACTCACGGGGGTGGATTAAGGTGATGCAGTGTTCACTGGCTCAAGTTCAAGGCAGACTGCTTGGGTCATTTGGAGTGCTGGTTAACCACTTTGGAAAGAGCTGACATGCAGAAGGGCTCAAAAAGCCTTTGCTGTTGGCTATTTCACTAGCTGACTTTCTGAAAGGTGGGGTTTCTTTAAGCAGGTCTTCTTCAGGTGTCCTTCCTGTCACTGTATGTGGCAAGTTTTTATAGGTTTCTTCAAGAAACTTGCCAGATGATGATGAGTTCTCAGGCTTGCCCTACCTGTCCCGATGTACTCTTAGTTTCTATGTGATATGGAGGTTTTTAGGATGTGACACTTACTTAGAATTCATGTAATGCTTTCGATCATACAGCTTTTCTCTTAGAAGGCCATTGGAATCTTTGTTCCTATTAATGGTCTTTTCTGAAATGGTGGGCCAGTTGGGGGAAATGCAGATCCATTTCTGCATTCTGTAAATGAACATTTTTTTATAAAAACACTTTTTTTCTGAAAATTGACATTTATTCACTTTATAACATCTTACTGTAATATCTGTCAACTCCGTCAGACACACTAAAAGCATACTATTTTAATTTGATCCATCCAGCAAGAGTGTAAAGTCTTTAAATGTCTAATAATGGTATTCAGGAAAGGAGTTAAGTGACAAAATACATTCTATAATTTTTTTCTTTTTTTCTGTTTTCACACTATTCTGAAAATTCTGACGGAGTTGACAAAATTAAATATTTCCAGCTTAACCATGTGTTGTACACTTGAGACATTTTTTTTTCCCTCAGTTGAAGCTGCCTCTATAACTAAAATGCCAAAATTATTCTGCAAATCAACAGAAATGATCACAATGGGATGACGGTGTTGACATGTTAAAGCAGTGACCACAGAAACATTGTTTGTTTGAAATAAATTAAAAAAATATAACAATTGCCAGACCACGTGTCCTACTGTTGCATTAACCATGAGAAGGAAGTGGGAAAGGGGTACTCACAGTTATAGCTGACCATGACATTGTCAGATTTATTCAGGATTATTAAAAAAAATCTGACAGAGTTGAAACAAAGTGAAGACACAACTTTGATAGACAGTTTTTTATGGAAAATCTAATTAAAATTTTACTATATATATTATTTGATATCTTACAGATCCCTACCTTTCAGTTGATATTTATATTTATGAATTTGTTGCATTTTTAAACACTTTGTTTGGCAGTTTAACATTGTGACAACTGAGGACAGGTTAATTTACACGTGCTTCCAAGTATAGAGCAAGCATTTAAAAAAATTCTAATAAAATTATTTAAAAGTATAAGTAATAAATGGCCTGAGTATACACATTTCCTTTAGATTTAACATTTTCAGTATTTGTATTATTATGAATTTCTTGATTTGTTAACATAAAGAGGACTTTTGTACATAGGACATGTTTTGTCCCTTATCTCAAGAATCAGTGTTCTATTTTAGTATCCTTTAAGTCATTCAGAAACTCAAACTTGTTTTGAGTTATAAACAGGTTATAAAATATTTTCTAGCACCATAAGATGTTTCTTAGAGATGGCGCTGGAACAATTGTTGGGCCTCATGTATTCAGATAGAAGACAAAGGCAGGCCTAACACAGTCGTAAAACCTAACTCAGGCCCACATACCAAGTCGTAAATCTTACTGATAAATATCGCGCCAAAATCAAACAAAGGGAGTCCAAAACAGACTACAAATCCCATGAAGCCTTGCTCACTAAAGGATCGAACTCTCAACTCCTATTGGATGAGGCACACGACAGAAATCCTCTGAAATGCTTCCGGGATTTGCTTCCAGCAACTTTGCTCACCGTGTGTAGACGCAGCTCATCGCTGCTCTCAGGTGCAGCCTCGTGGCACAAGGAAGTAACGTCCAACTTGAAACCGTGGCCATACAATCTCCATCTCGCTGAACGAGTTGAGATTACTCTGTGTTCCACCGAACACTAACGGATCCGAAGGAGACCGGCGAGCAATCCACATCTTCATCCGTTGGCCTGCAGAAGTGAAGAGATAAAAGATTTCTCTTCCATCTTCAATCAAGTCGATTTCGCTGATTTCTCCGCCAGCCCACCGAGAATCAGCAGCCGTACTGCCCACCGACAGAGCGAGGAAACGGCCTCCCGTCATCACCTGAGCCTCGGGGAACCGAGTCGGAGGTAAAGGACGGATGAACACACATTCTACCTGTGTCCTCATGCGATTCAAGTAAGAGGTTTACGTCTGGGCAGAGATAGAATATTATAGTGTGTTATTCTTGTGTATCAAGGTTATTGCTTGTACAGTTTACGGACCACCGAGTCCGCTCATTGCGGCTAACACTCATGGTATTAATTTTCACGAATGAGATTTGCTGTATTGTAGTCCAACCACACTGGACTGTTGTGCATTTCCGCCATCACGGGTGAGACCGGCACACTGAGTTTATCCATTAAAGATTCAAAGACCGCGGGACGGTTTACGAGCCGTCCACCGCGTCTCTGAGTGATAAACTAACAGCTGCTTTCTCTCCCACGATCGCGAAATCGGCTTTGGGGCCGTCAATTTATTCTCTCTCTCTCGCGTACTAACCACACACACACACACACACACACGTAACCCCTCACAAACATTTTCGCACACATTTTTGGCTAGTAGATAGCTTCGTGATAAAGCTCAGCTTTGTGCCTAAGCTACCATTGACTGGTTTCTCTCCGCCCACATTCGCGGCCATATTCTCTGGCCGAAAGTCTCGCGTGACATACTCTCCACGAGAGTCACGTCAGCCATTTTGTGCGCGTCCCTCCTTACAAACACACACTCTCACACACACACCCTCATGTGTTAAAGGATTATTTTGATTTCCATATCTAATCATATCACTGTATATCATTAATTGATATTACTGCATAAATAAACTTTGTTTATATTACAAAGAGAAGTGTTTTGGTTTGTTTTGCATACACCTGTGTCATGCTGACGGGATGTCAGTGTTTGGATTCAAGCCTTCATTCATTGTTTTTTTCCCGAAAATTGATATTCTTCGGATGTCGATTTTCCTAAGAAAACAATCTAATATTGAGACTGTTATACTATCTGGTTATTAGTCCCTGATTCCAGGGTGGTGCCCCGTCAATGTTAACCCTTATTAATATTCTATTGATTTTTGATAATTGATCATTATCTTTGATGATTGTTGAATTTGCATGATCAATAAGCTAGTGTTAATTTTAATTAATGTTTCATCGATGTTAACAATTAACGATTATCTTTGATAACTGTTGATTTAAAGGATTAGAAAAAGCTAACATTGATTCTCATCAATGTTCTATTGATTTTAATAATTAATAATTATCAAAGATAATTATTAATTATTGCTAATAACCAAACCTGCTCCTAAACGTAGCACACTACATTTACTGGAGCCTCATATGAGGTTTTAATGAGTTAAGATTCAATAAATTAATTTAAATATTAATTAATAACTAAAGAAATAATTATCAATTATTTCTGAGAGTAACACTGATCTAAACAACGAGTAAAGCCCTACAAATTAAACTGCTAAATTTGTCAATGTACTGTAGATTGGCATTTGACACATTTTGACAAAAATGTAGGCTAATTCTTAACGCTTTTAATGATTACTCCCCAAATACTTATTACTCACCATGCTTTTGTGGAGCTAATAAAGTCCAAAATCAAATCTATGCTCCTTTAATAACAAATATGGGTCTTAAACAAAAGGGAGCACATGTAATGTAATAATTCCATTCACCAGAGGTTTTAACATTAGCATACACTTTTTGTGCATATGTACTGTATATACAGAACATATATGTAGTAGTATGCATATCAAATCACTTAGCACTTATTACACTATGGTCCTAATAAAGTGCCCTATATGGGCTTCTGCTGTTGTAGCCCATCCACCCCAGTGTTCGACATGTTGTGCATTCTGAGGTGCTATTCTGCTCACTACAATTGTACAGAGTGGTTATCTGAGATACTGTAGCATTTCTGTCAGCTCAAACCAGTCTGGCCATTCTCCGGTGACCTCTCTCATCAACAAGGCTTGTCTGTCCGCAGATTTGCCACTCACTGGATGTTTTTTTGTTTTTGGCACTATTCTGAGTAAACTCCAGAGACTGTGAAAATTCCAGGAGACAGTGGCGGACTGGCCATTGGGAGAACCGGTACTTTTCCCAGTGGGCCGGCCGCGAAATGGGGCCGCATGGGCCGCCTTGTTATACAGAACACGCCACAAAACGGCACCGTGATATGCGGAAGGGGGCTGCAATATGCAGAAAAGGACAGCATACATGGTTGGAGGCGTGGCTGTGTTGTTCAAGAGATGCAGGCGAGGGAGACGAGCAGGCACGCTGGTCAAGCTCCGTCGGTGCGGCTTTCGAACAGCGCTGCCGAGTATTCATCTAGGGAATCTCCGCTCTCTTCCTAACAAAACCCCTAACCAAGTCATATGCAAGGATCCTTTTTGTGGACTTCAGTTCGGCTTTCAACACCATCATCCCAGCTATTCTCCGGACTAAATTACACCAACTCTCTGTTCCCACATCTATCTGTCAATGGATTACCAGCTTTCTGACAGACAGGCAGCAGCTTGTGAGACAGGGGAAATTCACTTCCAGCACCTGTACAGTCAGAACTTTTTTTTTTTTTAATTACATTTTAGTTTTATAGTGAAATAAATTAATATGGTGGCACAATTATATTTTTGTCTACAAAACTAATTTCAAACATTTAAGTATATGCCTTCAGATCAAAAGATTTTTAAGATCATGAGAACCATATATATATATATATATATAGTATAAACCACCAAAGTGTACAACACTCAGCAGGGAAGGAGACAAACCACAAAAAACAAAACAAAAAAAAACTCAGAAAAACCAACGCTCAGTCTTTATTGAAAAAGACATACACATGTACACAAAGAGGACAGCATGTCCAACCTAAAAATGAAATTTCATTTACTCACCCACATGTTGTTCTAAACCTGTATGACTTTCTTCCATTTAACCCAAAAGGAGATGTTAGGCAGAATGACAGCCTCAGTCACTATTCACTTTCATTGTATGGAAAAAAAGAGGCAAAGAAAGCGAATGGTGACTAAGACTAACATACAGCTTAACATCTCCGTTTGTTTTCCATGGAAGACATAAAGTCATACGGATTTGGAACGACATCAGGGTGAGTAAATGATGACAGAATTTTCATTTTTGGGTGAACTATGTCTTGTAGGCCAGTTATTTGCACAGTTCTTAAAGCAAAATTTAGAGAGAATGGTTCAGAATTATAGATAAAGAAAGCAAAGTTGGGGAATGGAAGTCTAAAGAAAGAGAGATGATTGGAGTATATGCTGTGCCACAGCATGAGCTATTTAGTACAAAGACACAAACAAACAGAAAACAGGCTGCCAGATGTGTGCACTTTGACTGGGGTAGAGGTTCACCTGTGGACAACAGGCTTGCGGGGAACAGAAACGGCTACAGTCGCTCACATGAGCACCCACTCACATTCACATTTTAATTTAAAAATGCCAAACACCAAAACAGCAGTCCACACATAGATATACAAAAACTCTCCCTCAATCTTCTCAGGGCTGCTGTATGTCATTCAACACCTCTAAATGACATTCTTTCTTAAGACTGAAGAGAATGAGGTGTCTAGAGTGATAGCGTGTGTGCGAGGTATGCAGTGTGGGCCCCCAACAGCTGGCACCACTAAGGTGGCAAGATTTTCGAATGCGTCACCAGTGTCTGTCAATATGCGACTTCTGATAAAACACACAAACAGATGTGACAATTACAATGTGTGTGAAATTATTGAATCAGGATTACATAACTATTTAGAGGTGTGCAATTTTTTCTATGTTAAAATACTTTCTCCTATCCCAACTTAATATGCAGGGACAACTTTAAATAAGCCATTTGAAGGATAATTCCCTCGAAAAGTGTACACATTGTGGCTTTATGGCATTCAAAAATATTGCTCTGTTTGTTAGAGCATGCCAACCAGCCTGACACAGCAACACTGTCTCAACCAGTGGCGTGAGTTTGGGGAAGGACTTTTTTTCCCCAATCAATGGCATATGAGGGTGTGTCCGGGACCCCTGTTTGAAAGCACACAAACCCTTTAAGCATACATACAGTAGTAAGTACATATTAAAATTAACTGCAACTCTACCATCAGAATCAGAATCAGAATCAGAATGAGCTTTATTGCCAAGTATGCTTACACATACAAGGAATTTGTCTTGGTGGCAGGAGCTTCCAGTGTACAACAATACAAAAACAATACAAAAACAGCAGCAAGACATAGATAATAATAAATAAAAAAAATAATAATAATTATACACATACGTACAAACACACACATATACATAGACACATACACATGGGTAGTGCAAATCTAATACAATGACACCATGAAGTCATTACTTACAAGCTGCAGTACAAAAAAAGGCTATTCTTCTCTCAAATACACAAACACACGTTGCCCCTATTTGATAGCTTAAATCATCAAATACTAAAGCAACTATAGCTTCACACATTTTTCATAGAGGCAAATCCCAAAGAAGTCTATTTAGGGCATTGTGTCCATTAGGATTATTGATTCTATAAGAATTTTGCAGTATCTCCATGGACCAGTGGTCATTATACCAATGAAAATATCCAATATCAGTATAGATCTCCTAACAGCTTAGTGTGTGTCCCAGCCCTTGATAGCAGTGTGTTAATGCTTCTCTGTGGGTGCATCTGTGTGGTATGCAGAAGATTATTTCCAAAAATTGTGGAAGGTAAAAAAAGAGACAAAGGAGGGAGAGAAAAAGAGAGTGAGGGAGATGAAACGAAGGCAAATTAATCTGATAAGTGTAGCCAGATACCTCACAGGGAATTTCTTAGAACAACATATTGGCTGTGTCTGAAAGCAGAAGGGCAGCAGCCTTGCTGCCTCGTAGCGGAGTCAGTCAATGACTTTACAGGCAATGTTTTATGTTTGAAGGCACCTCGTAATGAAATATATATAGCAACTACAATGTTTATTTATTGGTGAAAATTTTGTTATAAGTTGAAATGACATTTATAACCTTTCAACCGTTCCTTCAGATGCCATGTTTATTTTTTCCACCAATTGTTGAACTACACACACAAGATTTTGGGATGTCAAAGGCACTGAAGGCTTCACTGATAGTTGACTGATCTGCATCAGCAGAGTGGGAGACACGGGTTCTCGTCCCGTGTTGAAACTAGGAAGTAATTGCGTTTGCATAATCAGTGACATCCGTGATTCAGAGGTTCCATTTTCCCACTAAGATTACATTTTTACTCCACTGATGGAAAGGTTTAGGGTTGGGGTTTTAGTTAGGAGTTATAAAATATGCACTTCACTGTATTACATAATTAACAACTAAAAACAGCTCGCTGTTGGTGCCCCTCTGTGGCCATTACGTTAAAAAACACTTCCTGCTTCGATCCACTTGAGACAGTGCTTCAAATTTTGGTAACCACAGACTGATTTCATCTAGGAGCAAAAAGAAAGAAAGAAAGAAAGAAAGAAGAGAGTCAGAGTATTTTCTGTAACAAACAATGTGTGTGTGTGTGTGTGTGTGTGTGTGTGTGTGTGCGTGGATGTTATGTCTCTTTGAGATGGCCCTTTCCAGCTGGGCTGGGTATATCTGTCTCCACTGATAGCCCTTTTCCACCGTCATGGTTAGGGTGCGGATTCCTAGGCTGGTGAGAATTCTCGAACTGTTCCATGCATTTCCACTGCAGAAAAGGCCATTCCGGGGCCAAAAACCTGGTTCCGCACCAGCCCCAAAAGCTTGCTGGTCTCTACGCAGGAACCAATTATGTCAGGGGATGGAGGGCAGGATAATGTTTTGTCACCATGGTAAAGATTTCCCAAACAACAACAGTAGCTACCATCTGCAGCAAGGAGTACTTCTTCGCTCTATAACAACAATACAAATAAAATAAAGAATTATCAGACATCAAAAGCATTCAGGTAACACGACGAAATGAGTGCTCAACTTGCAATATGGTATTTACGAAGATCCAAGATAAACTAGAGAGATCGCAAAGGAAAAAAATACTATACGAGAATGAAGATACAGCACGAAATGATGCAACACCACCTTCAATCGGACAATTGACCAAACATAAACAAATTGAAAAACACTTAAGGGAGTACAGGGACCATAAGAAGGACATGAGCAAAAGCAACAGTGGACGGAGCAACGATGTTTTGGACTCGGACACCGACCAGCTTGCTAACTAACTGAAACTGAATTCAGCCAGTAACGCTCATGATAAACAGTGAATCGCCTGTGTCCTCTGCAGCTCATCTCAGTAAGTTGTTATTTTTGCCAACTTTGTTAGCTTTTCTTACACTGTTGTCATCTTATTTTGTGCATTGTTTTGTTCTGTAAGGGGATTTTTACCAGCTACTCACTAAGTTTGGAAAATTGCGGCTATCTTTTTTTTTTTTTCCTTTTCTCCCCAATTTGGAATGCCCAATTCCCAATGCGCTCTAAGTCCTTGTGGTGGTGTAGTGACTCGCCTCAATCCGGGTGGCAGAGGACAAATCTCAGTTGTCTCCGCGTCTGAGACCGTCAATCCATGCAATTTATCACGTGGCTTGTTGAGCGCATTACCGTGGAGACCTAGTACGTGTGGAGGCTTCACACTATTCTCCGCGACATCCACACACAACTCACCATGCACCCCACTGAGAGCGAGAACCACATTATGGCGACCACGAGGAGGTTAACCCAACGTGACTCTACCCACCCTAGCAACCGGGCCAATTGGTTGCTTAGGAAGCCTTATTGGAGTCATTCAGCATGCCCTGGAATCGAACTTGTGACTGGTAGTCAGCGTCTTTACTTGCTGAGCTGCCCAGGCCCCCGATCATGGCTATCTTTTAAGTAAAACAGTGGGATTCTCAATCAATAATATTATATGCTATGGCAAAAATCCAAATACAACCATCTGCTACACCAATGTTACTAATGATTCCACTGTAACAATTTACAGAACTTAGCAAGTTAAGCCATAGTTCATACAATATAATGTAATTGCTTTACCTGTCGTCTTTAGTTTAGATGTTGTCTCTGACAATCTTGTTGAGCAATGTAATAACGATGGATTGCATTAATCCGTATGTTTAAATATGTCCTCAAAAACAAGAGTAAAAGCTGTATAAAAACACACTGTGATGCGCCATGTTTGTTTATGTTTGAGGTAGTCACGTGAAACTGCCACGTAGACAGTAACCCGTCACGTCACCTTTCAGCTCTCAGGTCAGTGGAAAAGCGCTGCCAGTTTATGACAGGCTCCAGATTGCCCTGGCTGTGAACCAGTGGAGCATAGGCTCGGCACAAGAACCATTGCAATTTCGGTGGAAAAGGGCTATCAGCTCTTCCCTCACAAACACACTCACACTGATAGTACTAGCATCTAGGGAATGTGCTTTTACAACAACAGTTTCCCACTTGCGTAATGGCAAAGCAAGAGCAGTAAGGAGAAGTTGTGTAAACCCCTCTGTTTTTCTTTTTCTTCATGTCCTCGTTTTGGGGATTGGCCTCTTCATTTGCAGCTAGGTTTGGAGGTACTTGACTTGCATCTTCTGTACTTGAAGGCCCAGAATTCACATTTTAATTATGGGTATTGGTACCTTGCTTTGCAGCATTTTCATTTGTGGCTTGATTTGAGGGTACTTGACTGGCATCTGCTGCACTTGAAGGCCCAGAGGACAAATTTGAGTTTATGTTTATTTGTAGCTTGATTTGGAGGTGTGTGACCTGTGTTTGGTATACTTGAAAGCCCAGAAGTCAAATTTGAGTCTTGGGGATTGGCATCTTGCTTTACTTCTTGATTTGGAGGTGTGTGACTGGTGCACTCCTCTACAGTGACAATGGAAAGATTTTGAGATGGGTAACATTGAGGTATGTCAGGACTGGATTCCTCAGACGCTGAACATGGAGGTTTTTGAGGGTTCTATTGCTCCATGGCTGGAATCGATTGAGATCTGTAATGATTGGATTGAAGATTTATAAAGCTCTGCTGCTTAAGCCTGCAGTTTCTCAACAGCTCATCATCCAGATCTTTCAGCTTTGAGTTCCTCTCAATGACGCAACACTTCACAACTTTGTGGGCTTTGCTCAACCTCTTCCTCACCTTTCTGTCTTTCTCCATTTCTCAGCTCAGGCTTTTAACCATCTTCTCCACTTCCCGTTTCTCCTCCAGCTGAGTATGCAACATCCTCCTCTCCCTGTAGGAGCTCTGTGTCGTGACATGAGCCTGTGATAGGTGTTCAGAGAGAAACACCTCAGCCTCACTGCTGCGCAGAGCATCGAGTTTCAAAGTCTCCTCTATAATTTTTCCTCAAGAGCTTGAAGATCTCTAAGCTCCTGAAGGATACCACTTCTGTCCACCTTAGGAGGTCTTGTGTCCAGCTGCACAGGTTCATTTACATTAGCAAGGCTTTCAGTGGTTAATTCTATGGAGTCCAAGGAGGAACATTTGCTATCTTCGCCCAATCCAATCACACCAGATTCAGCTAGATCCCATGGCGACATCTGGAAAGAAAATACACTGTCATGAATTTTTCAAACATTCTACATTTTTTTCTAGTTCTTTTCTTAGTAACATGAACATACGAGGCTGGGAGGGCTGCGAGTTAAAATACGTCTTTAGATTCAATCAGCAAACATCTAATGGTCACCTGCTCTTGTGAGAAAGATGTCTGCCTGTTACATTTCAGATTCACTCTGAAATTTCAAAGCAGACTCACTCCATAGTGCTGGTCTTCTCCATTCCATAAGGGCCAATGTTTGTGCAGGTCCTCCATCATTAACAGCTCACCGAGGACCACTTCCTGAAAAGAGATCAAGAGTGTAGACATTACAATCATGGGTATCAACTGCATTAGCACTTTGGGTAATTCATGTGTTATGCTGATGTGACAGCTCTAAGACTAACGGAGAAGCCAGTTGGAGAAGATAAACCAGAACATGCAGGTGTCTGAAATAATTTAAAAAAGAGAGAGAGAGAGAAATAGGGTGTCAACTTTTGAATTGTTATGCTGAATTGTAATTGCGATACAGTGTTGCTGTTTTTGTCCCTCTAGTTCAGGTATCTGTCAGGTTGTAAAAGTTCTAACATTACTCTCCAACATCTTCAGAATCAGGCTGGTGATGAAAAAAAGAGAGACAATGAGAAGCAAAGCAAAACAAGCCTGTTCAAAGCTATATGAACTGCTATCTTATCATTCATTCTTTGGTAATTTTTAAAGTGGTTTGTGGTGCTCCTACAACAGTCTGGGAAACAATCCTTTGGGCTATGTAGACAGGTTTTAAAGCACTTTCAGACATTTTACATACAGTATCAACACTCCTACACAATTCCAAACACAAGCTCACACACAGACAACAAATGTAAACTATAACTATTTTGCCTTTGACTCAGACACAGACATTCCAGCCAATTAACTGCTAAAAGCCACTGTCTTGAGTTTCCTTAAATGCAGAAGCAATATTCCAAAAAATGACTTTGTAGTGCTTTTTGTGAGCTGTAAGAAATTGTTATGTCAGTGTGCTCGAAGGAGACAAATGGAGGAGGTATTCTTGGATGCACTGGAATGGGACTTTTTCCACAATAAAGAGGACAAAGTGTGTTTTGTTGAACAGGTTACCACTTGTGCATACTGTATGACTAGCACAGACTAAAGTGTTATACCAGATCAGACCTCATCAACATGATCCTGCAGGAAATCTACATATTGCTATCAAATGTCCCATAACCCTGACATCAACCCAATTTTTAAAGTTACTGACAAACACCATCTCCCATCAGACATCTTTGCATAATTTAACATGTGTTTAGGTCCTCCTGTGTTGCTACTGAAACGCAGGTTCTGGTCCTGTGAAAACCAGGAAGTAATCACATTCACCTAATCAATGATGAGCACAATTCAGAGGTTGCATTTTTCCTCTAAGATTAAATTTTTACTCCACTGACGGTTAGGTTAAGGGTTGGGGTTAGGGTAAGGGCATATGGTTAATAAATTCTGCATTCCTGTTGACTGTATTGCATCACTGACAAGTAAAACCAACTCACTTTACAACTCACTTTTGGCAGCAATCTGTGGACATTTTCCCATTCTCTGGATCTCACACGTGGCCATACTCACTGTCACTGAATTCACAGTCTGACCTCTAATGCTTCATTAACATGATTTTATTAATTTAGGGCCTTTTCTCAGACACAATTGTCTGTCATTGTTGATAGACACCATAGTCTTTGTTTTCATCTATGCATGGAGTACTGGTGGGGTATATGACCCACTGGAGAGGAATTTCTATTAAGAAATATCTAACTTTTTAACTAACTGTTTAGCATTATTTTGGGTCCTTTCCAAAACTTAGTGAGCTGCCTCCCTGTCTCCTGCCTACATAGGCAGCTGCCTACTAAGGCAACATCCTTACTGAAATAGAGCCTCATAAGAGACCGATTTGGAACACTCTACATAGGAAGCAACTCCATATCCCAATTAGGAATTTTAAAAAATGGCACGTGCCAGACTCTTGAATTTATTTTGGAAAAGAAAAAGCAAGACAAAATATACTCTGAAACAAAGTGCAATCTGTTCAGACAGGACTCACTATCCAACATACTGTTGATATGAGCTATTTGTTTGAGAAATGTGGTACCTGTACATAAATGTCCATGAAATGGGCTTACTGTAGTAGGTAACTAGTAGAGCACGGGTGTCACAATGGCAAGATCATGGGCTTGATTTCCAGGTAATACCCAAACTGATAAAATGAATACCTCAAATGCACTGTAAGTCGCTTTGGATAAAAGCTTCTGCCAAATGCTAAAAGGGATAGTTCACCCAAAAATAAAAATTCTCTCATCATTTACTCACCCTCATGCCATCCCAGATGTGTGTGACTTTCTTTCTTCAGCAGAACACAAACAAAGATTTTTAGAAGAATATCTCAGCTCTGTAGGTCCATAAAATGCAAGTGGATGATGATATACATTTTAAAGCTAAAAAAAAAAAATGCATTGGCATGTTAAATATTGATCTGTTTCTCACCCAAAGTGATTGTTTTGCTTTAGAAGACATTCATTTAACCACTGGAGTCATATGGATTACTTTTACAATGCTTGTCTGTGCTTTTTTGAGCTTTAAAGTGTTGATCACCATCCACTTGCATTGTATGGACCTGTAGCGCTGAAATATTCTTCTAAAATAATTCATTCATTTGTGTTCTGCTGAAGAAAGAAAGTCATACACATCTGGGATGGCATGAGAGTGAGTAAATGATGAGAGAATGTCCATTTTTGGGTGAACTATCCCTTTAAATGTAAATGAATGGCACTGATTTGAGATCGAGAACTCGACATTTGAGAGTTTGCATTGTGTTTTCACACAAGTTAAATTGTTTTAACATTAAGCTGATATTATGATAATGCTGCACTGACTTTACGTTCCCAACAAGTGGGCAGAGCAGTGAGTAGTAGTTTATGCAACCTCTTCTAAAGTTCTTCACATCCCCTTCCTTTGCCTTTTTCCTTTTCTCTGCTTGTTGGTCAGTTCCAAACACACTTAGTAGCTGCTGACGTCAGTGTACTCATAAGCAAGCACATTGGGCTCCTCTGCATTTGGGAAATGACGTACTGTAGCTTAAAAGTTCTTATTAGGAATGTTCATAACTCTGAGTGATCGACAGTGTCAGCCTAAAACAACGTGTTAAGAAGAGATGTGTGTATTACAGTATTTCCTATGTACTTCTCTGCAGTATTCTAGTGGTGAAGCAACTGTAATTTTGATATGAATAAAACATTCAGATGGATTACCTACAAACACATCATGACATGCAATAATGGTTTATTATCATGCAAAAACTGTCAATATTTATATACTTAGTTTTAAACACATGCATCTCACCAGCTCTATGTGCAACAGTACATGTAGATATCGTACACCCTGTGTGAAATATCTGCTAAATGTAGGCCTATGTTAAAGTCTGCACTGTACAAATGAGCCCAGTAAGTGGAAATTAATAGCAAAAAAATAAATAGAATAAAAAATAAAGATCAAATATTAGAAAGAACAGACATAAAAACTTCCCATATATAAATTAAATGGATCAAAATACATTAGTTTACAATTTATGGCTTTACTCCTAAAATCATAGTCGGTCTACTCACAAATGCGCTGTGTATTTTGGCCTAGTTTTGTATGTATAAGCAAGTGTGTAATCATTCTATTTTGTACTCTCACAGCAGGCATGCTGAATGAGATCTGGTGCTTGTCCCAAGAGGCGCAACCGGTGGCCTTTGTTCTACAAGGCAACTGAGCATGCTTACTTGGTTTTTCCCACAGAACTGAGCTGCTTCAGCACTCATAATATTCACAGTGGTTCCCCTCTCCTCATGTGCTATGTCAGAAATATGTAGCCCTGTCAGTTCCTCCTGTCAACCCAACCTATTCTGTTCAGGACATCCTTTGAACACCTTCATATCGAGCACCACTTCCTACCTCTTAGATGGTTTGAGCAATGTGTCTAAAGGCCATGAAGGGGATATGATAGTACCTCAGCACAAGTTAACCCACCTCAGTTGCATTGTCCAAGCCTTACCACTTGCCTCCCTTAGCAGTCCGTTATTGTCATATCCGAGATGTAATCTTCCTGTGAGGATGCGACCTCCTCCCCACTAGTGTTCAACTCTTTACTGTAATAGCTGAAACATAAACCAGAATCATTAGCTGAAACATGTAGATATGCTTTCATATGAATTTGTGGAAGGAAGTCCCAACAGACAAGGAGAAGAGAAAGATCTGAAAGGGAGAGACAAGCAACCTTGCCAAATGTCCTGAAGCAGGAAAGGAGAAAAGCTGCCCAAGTCTGATTGTGTTGAAGAAGAAAGAGTGTGATTAATTTCTGAATAGATCAAGGGATGGAGAGCAGAAATAGTCCATATTCTGGAAGATATTTCCTTTCCACAAATGCTACCCCTTAAAGTTTGTGTAATGTCATCTACCTCCCTGGCATTAAAATGTACCAGATCTGGTTGATAACATCTCTTTGATACTAGAGGGGGGTGGGAAATGACATTCAAATGTTTATAGTTGCAGATCTCCAAAGGAAGTGTATATTAAACTAAATTTTCAGTGGGGTCCGAAACGCTGGAGAGCACATTTGTTAGGCTATTGTAAGTTGTAGGACTTGGAAAATGTTATAACTTATGATAAAAATGTATGAACTAAAATGAAAGATTCTGCAGTCAAAAGCAACATTTTGACATTGGCCATATTAACTCCTTTGCGCAAAAGGTCAGATTTTATAGCTCCCATTAAAGCCTACAAACCTTTTGTCATTAAATCAAAATGGGGACAAATGTGAAAATTTTCAAGAACTATTCACACAAATTGTTTTGATGATGATTTAATTTGTAATAAAAAATTGTGTATTCACTTACAGAAAATAATACAAAATATGCCCTAGTGGTCTCAGACTTTATGAATGCGTCCGAGAGCTGGAAAATGTTGCCTTTTAAACTGTTCTGAGAACAGTTTCCTTAAGAGGTCCATTCATACAAAAACATTGTCAGTTATGGAGGCAGCAAGGCACCAAGTCAGCATCTTAGCTTTCGGATGCAAACTATATATCCAGGCTCATCTCACAATGAATTCGGAA
The DNA here is from genome assembly GCF_019703515.2 of Myxocyprinus asiaticus. NCBI lineage: Eukaryota > Metazoa > Chordata > Actinopteri > Cypriniformes > Catostomidae > Myxocyprinus > Myxocyprinus asiaticus. Next base: position 13,276,829 of record NC_059378.1, read on the forward strand.
AAAGCAGCTTGAAAATTTTTCAGTTAAACTTGGTCTGTGCTTTCCGGAATTTGAACTACTACCCCCAGTATCCGAATCTGGAAGTGATGTTGAATGTATGGGGACATGTGAGCTCCAGTTTCTGGGTGAAATGTCCACAAAGGGGTGCCAAAAGCAATTGTTAAAGGTAATGTAAGCATGGGCGCCTGCAGGATTTCATCTGAGGGTACACACAGAAATCTGCCTTGTACAAACTTATATCTAGTGGGGCTTGCAAAAACAACACCAAAGCATTAAATTCTGGTGACTCTGAGAAAGGCATTTTTTTTTTCTCGAGTTGAGTAGCGTTCATGTAACTATTGGCCAAAGCATTTCTTCCAGTAACTGTTCAGAACAGATGCATTCTTGCGCTAAAAAAGCAAAACGTACCTCAATGCATAGAGCAGAAAGCAGGTGTCTTGACTTTAAATTAAAATGACTTCTAAAAATGCAGCGCTCCCGTGAGAGATCCTAAAAACATTAAACATGACGCAGTTGTCAAAAGACATCCGTCTAGCGAATGTTTACACGGAAAACAATTGAAAAACAGCGTGAGCGGACACAAAAATACGTTCAGTTTGAACAGCCCCTTGTTCACATGACATTACCAGCTGAAGATACCTCTCAAAGTTATCTCTCAAAAAGACAGCCCTTTGTCTCAATTGATTGTAGGTAAATTTCCACTGTATTCAGGACTGTTCGTTCTCTGTATTCGTAAATATCCCGATGCTGTTTTACTGTGCGAAAAACCGTTCCAAATGATTCTGTGAGAGAGCAGTCCGAACGAATTGCACTGAAATCACAAATCAATTCAGACAGTTTTGTAAGCCCATTTGGCCAATTCACTGAAAAGAAGCAACTCAAAAGAATTATTCATTTGCAAATTGGTCATCGCTAATTCTTTTAAACAGCCACGGGACTCACTTCATGATTGATTAAATATTCTGAGAGTAAATATTTCTCAGGTCAGTCGGAGCGCTCATGGTACTCACAGTGCGTACAGCTGTACAGCTGCAGGCGCCACTGCTGTAAGAGATTTTAGCCGTTCTGGAACTTCCACAAGACTGAGCCGTTAAATTAGAAACTTCCACTTCTTTCCAAAAAACCGCCCTCCAAAGATAGCGTTGAGCAGTGCGTCTCCTCACAGTTGTGGAACACAACTGTAGCAAAATAGCGCCCTCGGCTGCATGACAACTGTTATGAATCTGAATATGACATTAAACCTGAATGTTCCGCTTCAACTACTACACTATGAGAACATGCAAAATGACTGAAAGGCACGAAAATGTGTCCGTGGCCCACGGTCACATTTTCGTTTGCTGTTTACACGTGTAGAGCTGTTACAGAGATCTGTACGATACTGTATCTCAGGACACTTCAATGATACCTTTGAGGGAGAAGGAACATTTTCTGCATATTATTCCCCAAAGAATTGCTTACAGCACCTTTAAGTGGTTTGTTTTTAGTTGGAAATCATGTAATACAGTGGAGGAATGCATGTTTTATGAACTCAAAAGACTGTAAACTCTTAACCCTTGTGCGTCAATTTAAAAAAGTTACTCAGAGGTCCTTAAGGACAAAAAACTGCCATAATAATATTATATATTAATATTATTTCCACTTTGAACTATTTACTTTTCTGAACCAACATCAGTCCTGATCATAACTACCAAATATTCATTCATTTTCAGGGTTTTAACCCTTTAATGCCAGTTTGTTTACATAATGCCACTGTTGTTTTTTTTTTTAATGAAAAATTGCTATGATTAGCAACAACATTGATTTTGATGCGTTATAATTTTTTATGCAGTCAGATTAAAAAATAGTTTTTTTAAAAAATAACAAAATAAAACAGTACCTTAGAGGACAAAAATGTCTGCGTCAAAAAACTGCCATAAAAATATTATATATTAATATTATTTTCCACTTTCACAGTTCCTGCACTGATATTCATTCATTTTCAGGATTTTAACCCTTTAAATGCCAGTTTGTTTACATAATGCCACTGTTGTTTTTTACACACACACACATTTCTCAATACACACATACAAAACACACTCTGACATCCATACCAACACACCCACACAATTTTAGCTGCATCATTTATTCAATTGGCCAGTGCTCTTTAATACAGCAAACAGAAAATAGGAAAAATGCATGTATTTGCTCCATAGGCTAAACATGAGAAAAATGGTGCCACCTGGTGAAAAATATTAATTTTTTTAATTTTGAAGCCAGGGCTCCGGAATGAAAGCATAATATCATAGAATTCATGATTTTACGCTTTAATGACACTGGGATCAAATATTGCAGTTTTAATGGGTTTTAATGGGGACATTTTTGTCCTTAAGGTCCTGAGTGTAACTATTTTGTGTACGCAGTGTATTATAGATGTATTACAGGAACTGAGGTTGACATATCAAAATTCCCCAAAAAATACACACCTTTGGCAAAATTTATGCTGTTGGCATTAACACAGCCAAAATGATAGAAAATACAAAAATGAAAAAGACAAAAATGTCCCAAAGGTCGCACAAGGGTTAAATGAAATGGGAATGTCCGAATTACACTCGTCATGATCATGCAATTACTTAATAGTTTCAACACAGGACACAAACTTTAGTCCGTGATGCTTTTAACAAAGCTGCGCAACTGAGAAGGGTCTGTCTGCATCCTGTAAGACTACTACAAGGCACACCCCCTACAAGTTACAACCCCTTCAAATAATGGGCGACATGCTTATGTATGAACGGTGCTTTACAACCAACAGTTGGATATCACATTCATACACTGTGTTTGTTGTTTACTTGGAGTCCCTTAGCAACCCTACACCTATACCTATCCCTACCCCTAAACCTAATCACAAAGATTTAAGATTACATTTTGTCAGGGGCCTGGGTAGCTCAGCGAGTATTGACGCTGACTACCATACCTGGAGTCACGAGATCAAATCCAGGGCGTGCTGAGTGACTCCAGCCAGGTCTCCTAAGCAACCAAATTGACCCGGTTGCTAGGGAGGGTAGAGTCACATGGGGTAACCTCCTCATGGTCGCTATAATGTGTGGTTCTCGCTCTCGGTGGGGCACGTGGTGAGTTGTGTGTGGATGCCACAGAGAAAAGTGTGGGCCTCTACACGCACTACGTCTCCGCGGTAACGTGCTCAACAAGCCATGTGATAAGATGCGCGGACTGACTGTCTCAGATGCGGAGGCAACTGAGATTCGTCCTCTGCCACCCGGATTGAGGAGAGTCACTACGCCACCATGAGAACTTAGAGTGCATTGGGTATTGGGCATTCCAAATTGGGGAGAAAAGGGGAGGGGGAAAAAAAGGTTACATTTGGACAAATTGATAAATATACAGCAACATAAAAGATCTATTGAAGAAAATAAAATCGCTGTATCACTAGGTGGCAACGATGAGGAGAAATGTGATGAAAATAAATAGGAGAAGATGAAGCTTAGCTAAAAGGCTAACCGGTTAGCTTGTGAACTATCCAGAGAACACAGAACAGAGAAACGTTAAATTTCACTATTTATATATTCCGTTTAATAATATATGTGACATATCATTGAAAAGTTATTATTTGTCATATTTACATAGTTAAACATTCTTTCAGCCAATAGAATGGCTTTGTGTCCAAGAGGGGCGTTACTTGGAGTGGGCGTGTCATGTAATGGGTGTTCCCCATGCAAGTAGGTAAAGCTGCAGGCCGGAAACCTCCAAATGGGGGTGGAATCTCCAAAAGAGGGCGAGGTTACTCCAAAAGTGGGCTGTGCCAACTCCAAAAGGATAAAGGGTTAAGGTTAGGGAAAGGGTTAGCTTAGAGGCTCCCTATATCTTTAATGGCAATTTGGAGCTCATGCCCCTTTTTGGAGCTATGCCTGCAGCTATACCCTTCTTGTTCCTTGTCGTCTTGAGGGACGCAGACAGATACACTTGGAGAAATGGGCAAATCAGTCACGATACTGGAGAAATTAAAAGCTTGACTGTAACTTTGCAAAATGGGGTCGATGTCAAGATAAAATGTTGACTTCCCGTGTGATCATGTTGGTATATCTGATAGGTTAGTTGGATAATTTTACAGTATTAGGCATCTGATTACGACCTGTTCGTTGTTCACTCTATGTTCTGTATTGATTCAAAACACTAATTACTCTGGACGTTCAGATCTGAAGGATACCTCTCAAATATTGCCTTTCCACAGTGAAGTGAATAAGCTTTTGTACTATCAAAGAGCCTAACATCAGCCTGGGCTGATAAATAAGTTAAGTTAGTAAATGATCAGCTAATGTCAGGCAAGAGCAATGTCTTCTATAGTCTATATATTATCTTATTGAATTATCTAATGACAGTCTCCAGATATCTTTTCTCTCTTTATTCTTCACTGCTAAGACAAATGGACATTTTGGTGTGTTCTGCTCATATTTTGGTCACTTATCACGTTTAGGTCTGAACGAGTCCAAACTGAGTGTCACTGTTTCATTAGAACAGATTAATCAACATTAAGGACACCAGTTCAAATGAACCCTACAGTCAGGCCAGTGGTACAAATGAACTACAAAGTAAGAGCAGTCTTTATAATGAATCTTGTGTAGGAATGACTATATTCACTTTATCTGTTCATAAGATACACAGCAGACTCCAGGCTTACACCTCTTTATCAAAACCCAGCCTGCTGGAAGTCTAACACAAAGAGAGGCTAAACAGACATTACTGTTCAACTGATTCCTCTTTAGAATTTGCTGAGGCAAGGTTATAGTTTGGTTTAAGGTTCAGCTCTAGGTTGAAGCAGTTGAAGAATTTTTGGCTAAAATTGGAGAGACTGTCTAGGCATTAGTAGCTAATTCAACACTTCATAGATTCACCCTCTTGGGAGAGTGACTAAAAGGAAACCTCTCCTTAAAAAGGCCAGCATTAAAGGGATAGTTCACCCAAAAATGAAAATTCTCATTTACCCTCACGTGTATGACTTTCTTTCTTCTGCAGAACACAAACAAAGATTTTTAGTAGAAGAATATCTCAGCTCTGTAGGTCCATTTAATGCAATATAGTGCATGGTGACCAAAATTTTGAAGCTCATAAAAAGCACATAAAGGCAGCATAAAATTAATCCATATGACTCCAGTGGTTTAATCAAGGTCTTCTGAAGCAATCTAATCAGTTTTGGATGAGAACAGACCAAAATGTAACAAATGCAGGGCTCCATAAAAGTAACACCATTGCTACTGTCAAGAATGGCAGCATCATGTTCTTGCCTGGGGTTGCTATTGAGCAGGAAGAAGTTGAAAGCTCGCTGCAATCAAAATCAGCATGAATAAAGTCATACACAGGCAAATCTGATTCTTTTAGCAAAAGATCAGAGGCAAAGATTCATTTGCCAGCAGGACAGTAATCCAAAAAAACATTATGAAGGCATGGCTTAGAAAAAATGGCCCAGCCAGAACCCCACCTTGAGTCCAAATGAATGTCTGTGGAATGGGATTTATAAATGAGAAATGTATGCCTTTAATTTTTAAGAGATGTTTTTTCTGTGAAAAAGTCAAAGTCAAGTTAATATGCATCTTCAAACACTGTGTAGGTAGGTAGATCTTAATATGAAAAAAACAAGTGAAAGAAGGTCAAAAGATCTTCAGATGAAATCAATCTGCTGGAAGAGTTTTTGATTGTATGGGTATGTGTGAGCTCCAGTTTCTCCAAGTAGGTATAGTTGCAGGCCAGAGACCTCCAAATGGGGGTGGATTCTCCAAAAGAGGGCGTGGTTTCTCTAGAAAGGGGTGGTGTGACGAGGAGGAGGGCGTGGCCGGGTCGTGAGGCTGCGCAGCCGGTGCCGAGCCACCTAATCAGCATGAGAGAGAGATAAAGGGTAGCCGGAGACGCCAGTGAGGGAGGGAGAGAGAGAGACACATGGAGTTATGTTTGTGTGTGTCTTTTATGTTATGTTGAAGTTCATTTGTATCATTAAAACTTTATGTTGACTGCTCAGCCGGGTCCCAGCTTCCTCCTTTCCCGAACGAACAGAGGTCTTTTACATTTGGTACCGAAACCCAGGAAGGAGGAAGAGCACATTGTCTGGGAGAACTCGCCGCTGCCGTCCGCCAGGAGACGGAGGAACTGTTGCCATCCACCAGGGGATGGAGGGGTCACTGCCGTCCGGCAGGAAGCGGAGGAACTGCTGCCATCTGCCAGGAAGCGGAGGAGCCGTTGCCAGAGGACGGAGGATCCGCTGCCATCTGCCGGGTCGCGGAGGAACCGCTGCCGTCTGCCAGGGGGCGGAGTGGCTGAGGACCAGAGGATGGTGTGTTTGGGACTGGCGTGTTTCTCTCTCTCCTCTCTCTCTCTGTCTCTCCCCCTTGCTCTTTCCCTCTCCCCTCTTCCTCCCCTCATCTCTCCCAGGGTCCAAGGAGGTGAGAAAGACCTGCCGGCTGAAGGACGGCCGGAAGGGCAACACCTCCCCTCCAGTAAGGGAGGGGAGTACGTCAAGCCAGAGGTTTCCAGGCCTGAATCGGGCAGTGGAGTAGTGTGACAAGGAGGAGGGCGTGGCCAGGCTGTGAGGGTGAACAGCCAGTGCCGAGTCACCTAATCAGCAGGAGAGAGAGATAAAGGGGAGCTGGAGACGCCAGTGAGGGAGGGAGAGAAAGACACACGGAGTTATGTTTGTGTATGTCTTTTATGTTATGTTGAAGTTCATTTGTACCAAAAGGGGGCATCCCTTCCACTCACAAGGTTATGGAAAGAGTTAGGTTAGGGGCTCCCTATTTCTTTGCTGGCAGTTTGGAACTCCCGCCCCTTTTTGGAGCTCTTCCTGCAGAAATATCCTTCTCAGTTTCTGCAAGAAGGTACAGCTGCAGGCTGGAGACCTCCAAATGGGGCTGGAATCTCCCAAAGAGGGCGGGGTTACTCCAGAAGGGGCTTGGTTACTCCAAAAGGGGGTTGTGCCAACTCCAAAAGGGGGCATAACTTCCACTCACGGTTAAGGTTAGGGAAAGAATTAGACAAGAGGCTCCCTATATCTTTAATGGCGGTTTGAAGCTCCTACCACTTTTTGGAGCTCTGCCTGCAGCTATTCACAGTTACCCTGAGCAACCACTGGGCAGCACCATAATGATTCTAATTGCCTGTTTTCTGTTTCTGGTCTCGAGACACAATGTAAAACAAACTGAAATGAGTGATCAAGACAGAGAACAACAACCATTTAAGTGTTATTTGGAGTAAAAATTAATTTCACGCTGAACTTGTGCAGCAGTTGGCTGTCATAACAAATGAAAGTAGTTAATGATATCAACGTAACTGACCTTGGACCATCGCTACATGTCATCAACTCAGCTGAGGCACTGTTAAAAAAAAAAAAAAAAAAAAGATGCTCATCTCGACTATGTGAAGTATCGGCGCTATAGATTCACGTTTTTTGACAACTTCTACAAATGTAATACTTTACCCATTAAGAATAAATGCTGATGTGGGTGAAAACATTGGAGACCGGAAATTGAAAACAGGTGAACCATGGAACAGTTCTGCGTTCAGGAAAAAGGTAGATATTCTTCTCAGTTTCTTCCATAGTGGGGCGCCAAAAGCAATCAGTATAGCCTGTTGTTTTTAATCGATGTCAGGATTATGGAACATTTGTTGGTAGGAACATGTCAACTGACACCATAGTTACCTAAATGTCCCATTAAATTAACAGCAACAGTATGCTATACCAATAAAATAAGACAGTATTTACACAATAGGACAATAAAAAGTACACATTTTGAATTGTTAAATATTAAATTATTATTATTATATATATATATATATATATATATATATATATATATATATATATATATATATATATATATATATATATATATTTTTTTTTTTTTTTTTTTTTTTTTGCAATTGATCCCTGTTTTTGATATTCACCACCAGATGGCGCATGGAAATGTTATTGACCACGAAATTCACACAGGGTTCACGCGGTTTCTTGACGTTTATGTTTTGTTGACGTTAATTTTCTTAATTCTTAGGAAGATATATATATATATATATATATATATATATATATATATATATATATATATATATATATTTGAATTTTTAAGAAGCAATTTTAATTTTAAACAAATTAGTTAAAAGGTAGTACGATGGTATGAATTCAGTAGTGTGTATGTGTGTTTATACTCTTCTTTAGGTAAATTTTTTGCACGTCTAAACAGATAAAAGAGAAAAAATGATGAATAAGAAACATATCCGTTCTAAAGTAAATAAATAAATAAATAAATAAATAATTATTAGGAGGCCTCCATAACCTTGCTGTATACATCAACTGATTTGTTTAACTTAAATGATATACACACACATTCAATCCACATAACCATTTGAGTGTCTATCTGAGAACAGGCAGAGATTAACATACAGTGGCATGCAAAAGTTTGGGCACCCCTGATCAAAATTTCTGTTGCTGTGAATAGCTAAGCGAGCAAAAGATGCCTGATTTCCAAAAGACATAAAGTTAAGGATTACGCATTTCTTTAATATTTTAAGCAGTTTCACTTTTTTATATCCATCTTTTACAGTTTCAAAATAACAAAAAAGGAAAAGGGCCCGAAGCAAAAGTTTGGGCACCCTGCATGGTCAGTACTAAGTAACACCCCCTGGCAAGTATCACAGCTTGTAAAAGCTTTTTGTAGCCAGCTAAGTGTCTTTTGATTCTTGTTTGGGGAATTTTCGCCCATTCTTCCTTGCAAAAGGCTTCTAGTTCTGTGAGATTCTTGGGGCATCTTGCATGCTCTTCGCTTTTGAGGTCTATCCACAGATTTTCGATGATGTTTAGGTCGGGGGACTGTGAGGGCCATGGCAAAACCTTCAGCTTGCGCCTCTTCAGGTAGTCCATTGTGGATTTTGAGGTGTGTTTAGGATCATTATCCTGTTGTAGAAGCAATCTGCTTTTTGCTTTTTTACAGATGGTGTGATGTTTGCTTCCAGAATTTGCTGGTATTTAATTTAATCCATTCTTTCCTCTACCAGTGAAATGTTCCCCTGTGCCACTGGTGTCAACACAAGCCTAAAGCATGATCGATCCACCCCCGTGCTTAACAGTTGGAGAGGTGTGCTTTTCATGAAATTCTGCACCCTTTTTCTCCAAACATACCTTTGCTCATTGCAGCCAAAAAGTTAGATTTTAACTTCATCAGTCCGCAGAACTTGTTTCTAAAATGCATCAGGCTTGTTTAGATGTTCATTTGCAAACTTCTGATGCTGAAATTTGTTGTGAGGATGCAGGAAAGGTTTTCTTCTCATGACTCTTCCATGAAGGTCATATTTGTGCAGGTGTCGCTGCACAGTAGAACAGTGCACCACTACTCCAGAGTCTGCTAAATCTTCCTTAAGGTCTATTGCAGTCAAACAGGGGTTTTAATTTGCTTTTCTAGCAATCCTACGGTGAGTTCTCTCTGAAAGTTTTGGTCTTCCAGACCTCAACTTGAACTCCACCGTTCCTGTTAACTGCCATTTCTTAATTACATTACGAACTGAGGAAATGGCTACCTGAAAATGCTTTGCTATCTTCTTGCAGACTTCTCCTGCTTTGTGGGCATCAATTATTTTAATTTTCAGAGTGCTAGGCACCTGCTTAGAGGAGCCCATGTCTGCTGATTGTTGGGACAAGATGTGAGGAGTCAGAGTATGTATAAAGGTTTTAAATTTGCATCACCTGGCCTTTCCAAATGATGATTGTGAACAAGCCATAGCCCTAACAAGCTAATTAAGGTCTGAGAAAGCAACCAGAAGCCTAACATATCTACAGTGAGTGTTGAAGACACAAATCCGCAACCATGAATGGCACAGAGGGGCCGGACTTTTACATTCTCATGTCTAATGTGACCAGTGTGGTATGCAGCTCTTAAGATTACCCACAGTACTACTTGGCAGCGCCATGGGCATTCTACTGCATAACTGGTTACATGTTCTTCCTCATCGTTACCTGCATCCCATTCAGCTTTCTCACACTGTACGTGACTATCCAAAACAAGAAGCTTCGAGCGCCCCTGAATTATATCCAGGTTTGGGAGGGTTACTTTTGAAATGTATTCCACTACAGATTACAGACTACATGCTGTAAAATGTAATTTGTAACGTATTCCGTTAGATTATTCAAGGTCAGTAACGTATTCTAAATACTTTGGATTACTTCTTCAGCACTGGTTGATTTTTTCACTTGTTTTGACTATAAAAACTCTGCCAGTACAGTAAAACAAAATACATGTTAAAAATACATTCTCTGAAAAACCTAAATATCTTATGCAGTGTTGTTTCTAAAACAAGATAAATCAAACTGATCTTGTTTTAAGGATTTTTAGATATTTTTACAGGAAAACAATAAAACAAATTATCATCAAGAATATGATTTTGCCCTAATATCAAAGGTCTATCAAAGGAAATTATGATCCAACGTGAATTTTCTTGATAAAAAAATATGATCGTGCCTGGTAACATGTGCCTGTAAAATGGATAGAAATAGCATTTTAGCGTAACAAAGCTGACAATTTACACAAGGTTTATTTCTATTTCTTCTGCTCCAAACTTACTTCAAACTTACTTCTCTGTCTGCTCGTATGAATGTAACACATCATAAGAAAGTGTTTCACTGCTGTTCAAATGCACTTTGGATCACATCATTTACATGTATAAATGTTTTCCATCTGAAAGGACAAAATATTAAATGAAACAAATGACAATAAAATGCAAAGTAATCTGTTCAGTAATCTAAATAATTTTTGAATGTAACTTTATTCTAATTACCAATTATTTAAATTGTAACTGTAGTGGAATACAGTTACATATATTTTGTATTTTAAATATGTAATCCCGTTACATGTATTCCGTTACACCCCAACCCTGATTATATCCTTCTGAATCTGGCTGTAGCTGACCTCTTCATGGTTTTTGGTGGATTCACCACCACCTTCTACACCTCTTTGTATGGATACTTTGTCCTGGGCCGTGGAGGCTTCAACATGTAGGGCCACTTTGCCACACTCAGTGGTGAAATTGCACTCTGGTCTCTTGTTGTCTTGGCTGTTGAGAGATGGGTGGTGGTCTGTAAGCTGTTTAGCAATTTCCACTTAAGAAGGCTCCACGCCACCTATTGTGTTGCCATCACATGGTTAATGGCCTGTTCCTGTGCCGTACCCTCTCTCCTCTGATGGTCTAGCTACACCTGAGGGTTTGCAGTGTTCGTGTGGAGTGGACTATTACACGTTGAAGCCTGAGGTTGAGAATGTGTCTTTCATCATTTACATGTTTATAGTTCACTTCTAAATAAAACATTTCATGTCGAATCAATTTGTTTCCTTGATCACTGTTTTCATTAGAATCCATTTATTGTCAAATAATTCCTTTAAGATTTTTTTGTGCCATGTTCTCTAGAAACAAATGCTTATGGAACTCCGTAAAAATGACCTTGAGGTAACTATAGCAACCCAGAAACCTCATACACTCCCCCTGATCTACAACAGAATACAAATTCACAAACCTGCATGAAATGAAGAGGACACAAAAAACTAGCCTATGTACGTACGTACGTGCAGATATATAGATATATAAATAGATAGATAGATAGAAAGAAAGGAGTGACAGATGGAAAAGTGTGATGATAGATGATGGAAAAGAAAGAAAGATACAGACAGACAGACAGGCAGATAGATAGAAAAGAGTGACAGATGGAAAAAGAAAATGTGATCGATAGATGGGTGGGAAAGAGTAATAGATAAAAAGAAAGAAAGAGAAAGACAGACAGACAGACAGATAGATAGATAGATAGATAGATAGAAAGAAAAGAGTGACGGATGGAAAAGTGTGATGATAGATGGATGGGAAAGAGTGATAGATAAAAAAGACAGACAGACAGATAGATAGATAGATAGATAGATAGAAAAGAGTGACATATGGAAAAGTGTGATGATAGATGATGGATGGATGGAAAGAGTGACAGATAAAAAAGACAGACAGATAGACAGACAGACAGACGGATAGATAGAAAAGAGTGACAGATGGAAAAGAAAGTGTGATGGATGATGGATGGATGGGAAAGCGTGATAGATAAAAAAGAAAGAGATAGACAGACAGACAGACTGATGGAAAAGTGTGATAGATGGATGGGAATGAGTGATAGAAAGAAAAGAAAGAGATAAACAGAGAGACAGACAGACAAGAAATAAGCAGATAGAGATAGATTAGATAGAAAGAAAGTGATGACAGACAGACAGAGAGACAGACAGACAGATAGATAGAAAAGAGTGACAGATTGAAAAGTGTGATGATAGATGATGGATGGATGGGAAAGAGTGATAGATAAAAAAGAAAGAAAGAGATACAGACAGACAGATAGATAGAAAAGAGAGTGACAGATGGAAAAAGAAAATGTGATCGATAGATGGATGGGAAAGAGTGAGAGATAAAAAGAAAGAAAGAGAAAGACAGACAGACAGATAGATAGATAGATAGATAGATAGATAGATAGATAGATAGATAGAAAAGAGTGACAGATGGAAAAGTGTGATGATAGATGATGGATGGATGGGAAAGAGTGATAGATAAAAAAGAAAGAAAGAGATACAGACAGACAGACAGACAGGCAGATAGATAGAAAAGAGAGTGACAGATGGAAAAAGAAAATGTGATCGATAGATGGATGGGAAAGAGTGATAGATAAAAAGAAAGAAAGACAGACAGACAGACAGACAGACAGACAGATAGATAGATAGAAAGAAGAGTGACGGATGGAAAAGTGATGATAGATGGATGGATGGGAAAGAGTGATAGATAAAAAAGAAAGAGATAGACAGACAGACAGACTGACTGATGGAACAGTAAGTGTGATAGATGGATGGGAATGAGTGATAGAAAGAAAAGAAAGAGATAAAGAGAGAGACAGACCGACAAGAAAGAAATAGAGATAGATTAAATAGAAAGAAAAGAAAGTGATGACAGACAGACAGACAGACAGATAGATAGATAGATAGATAGATAGATAGAAAAGAGTGACATATGGAAAAGTGTGATGATAGATGATGGATGGATGGGAAAGAGTGATAGATAAAAAAGAAAGAAAGAGATACAGACAGACAGACAGACAGGCAGATAGATAGAAAAGAGAGTGACAGATGGAAAAAGAAAATGTGATCGATAGATGGATGGGAAAGAGTGATAGATAAAAAGAATGAAAGAGAAAGTCAGACAGACAGACAGACAGAAAGATAGAAAAGAGTGACAGATGGAAAAGTGTGATGGATAGATGAGAAAGAGTGAGATAAAAAAGACAGACAGACAGACAGACAGACAGACAGATGGAAAAGAAAGTGTGATGGATGGATGGGAAAGAGTGATAGATAAAAAAGAAAGAAAGAGATAAAGACAGACAGACAGACAGACAGATGGAAAAGAAAGTGTGATGGATGGATGGGAAAGAGTGATAGATAAAAAAGAAAGAAAGAGATAAAGACAGACAGACAGATGGAAAAGAAAGTGTGAAAGATGGATGGGAATGAGTGATAGAAAGAAAAGAAAGAGATAAATAGAGAGACAGACAGACAAGAAATAAACAGATAGAGATAGATTAGATTGAAAGAAAGTGATGACAGACAGACAAACAGACAGACAGATAGATAGATAGATAGATAGATAGATAGGATTCTTCAGAAGCGGGCTCCTTTTTATCCGTTTCATTGCAGTGCACGGGACAATGTTCTTTGTTACAATCTAAATGTTGGGAACTCTGCATACTTTGCAAATCTAGAAAGCAACAGGTGTGTGTGTCTATAGTTTACATCACACCCATTCCTTTTCATTCTCTAAGATGTAGGCATCCTATTCTTTTATAAAGCAGAAGGACTAAAATGAGGGCAAAATAATAGCCACTCACACCAAATTATAACTTCTGTATGTAATTTGAGGATTGAATCGACTACTGAATGAATCAATCTTGTTTTCCAGTGTTAATATAATAATTTCCAACTTTTAAATATAGCTATAAATGAAATTCTACAAGCACATTAACAAACCCTAATAATCAAGGTCTAGGTCTTCTGTTTAGTTCTCATACCACATCAGATTATAGTGTACAAAAACAAACTCAAACTGAAAGCTGAATGAAAATACATAAACATAAGGATTTTAAAAATGATAAATAGGTTTTAAAATGCTATTCCTGGGTCAATGATGCTGCTCATGCTGCCTGCATATGAATAAATTAAAAGGTATGTCATACAGATGAGGATATAGACATTCCCTTTGATCCCTAACCACCCTATCCCTTCCAGGGATGCAGAGAACGAAGTACACCTGATGCACTTCTCTTTTTATGCATTCACATCATTCTCTGAAAGGACAGCTCAGTCCTCCTATTCAACTGATAACCCTAGAGAGAAGTTCACACTGGATTCAACTTCGAGGGTAGTGCATTGAATCTCTCTTTTCCTTCACCTTTTGAACTGCCAAAAAGATAAAGTCTTTGTTCTTTCCTTCTCTTTATTTTCCAGGCATGTTGGCAAAGTGTTTGAAAAAGAATGCTGTGCAGTTTAACGGTCTCTTCCTCCCACACACATCCATCTTTAATACATTTTCTTCCTCTCCCACATATAGGAATTGAGATTTACAAGAAAGACCATCAAAATAAGTATATATATATCGTTTTTATTTTTTGCACATTATCATCATAGTTTTAATTCATTATCCCTTCATTCTTTTAAAATGATCACCTCTGAATGTACACATACTGCAAACTGTCAAAAATATACAAACGAATGCAGGCTTGTGCTATACTCTGGTCAAATGTCTACAAAACAGTGGCACTGGGGAAGAGAAAGAAAACAGAGAGAGAGAGAGAGAGAGAGAGAGAGAGAGAGAGAGAGAGAGAGAGAGAGAGAGAGAGAGAGGACATTGAAAGTGTAAAGACATGCACAGTATATGTCTGAGCACCACATTTACTGAGCTGCTCGGTGCATGAGAGGGCTCTCTGTAACAGGTTTTATAATAGGACAGAGGTCCAAAAGGCTGTCCTTTGTGAAACAAAACAAAAAAACACCAAGAATGGTACTGTTAGGCACATAATCGTTTTCTTTATACATAGTCGTCAAACTCGTTATTTATAAAAAGGGTCATAAAAGAAACAAAACCAACACTTCATGGAACGAAAAAGAAATCACTCTTCTGCTGCTGAGAGTCGTTAAGATGTTCAACCATGAGAAAACACTAGAATTCAAATTAATAATTTAGTATCCAGGGTCTATGCAGTCCTTGGATGAAGGCTTATGTGGACAGTAGAGTCTGTGTATGGTGTCTTTCTTAGCCGACCCATCAGATGCTAAGGTCTTTGGGGCTCTCTTTGTAGGTCTTCCTCCTCGGCTCAGGTACATTGTTGTTGGCTCTACTGTAATTGGATCTGAGCGTGCTATAGTAGTCAATCAGCTGGGATCCACCATCATCTTCCTCCTCATCTTGGTATGCTCTGATAGGAGACAGGTCTCTACCCAGACTCCTTGTCCTGTATGGGGCTGGAACTGGAGACTCATCTCTAGGGTATCCATCCTGACTGCCCCCACCTCTAACAGGGGAGCGACCCCTCAATAATGAATTGTAGTTCCGGAAGGCTGAATTGGAGTCGGGTGTCCGTACACGGGGCAAGATATCATTATGTGAAGCACCACGGAAAAGGGTAAGTTTGCGGTAGACTCGCTCCATAGGGGAAAGGTCTTCGAAGTAGCTGGGTGGTTCTCCAAGGGTGGGCAGGGTGTCCTCTCGATTCAGCCGGTCCAGGGCTGGCAGCCCCCCAAGCGGAATGCTATCAGAGCGGGATGGAGGCTTCGGAGGAGGAGGTTCCTTTAAGGCCACATCCAGCCCCCTGTCTAACTCACCATTGTACGGTTTATTTGAGGAACCTGCAGACCGTCTCGGGGGAGACCGGTATCTGGAGCGTTGAGGGGAGCGATAGGGTGAACTGTGTCTGCGAGGGGAAGAGTGACTGTGATGGTGTCTTTCTGGTGAGCGCCCGTGTCTCCTGCCATATCGGCTGTCCAAGGTGTTCTCGGCACTCCGAGCTCTCCGCCTCTCTGGGGAGCGGTGCCTCCGGTGGTGGCCGTTTTGTTGGCGATGATGGTGGTGGTGGTGATGGTGTGAGTCATCAGTGCTGGACCTCTTTTTGTCGCTCTTTCTCTTGTGAGGCTTCGAAGTGCCGCTGTCCTTTTTGTGACCCTTGCTCCTACTCTTCTTTTCAGGGGAGCGTTGTCTGTGGTTGGTGTGGCGGTGGTTTGACTGGTGGCCATGTTCCCTATGGCCCGACTTTTCTTGCGCCCTCTTGTCCTTATTCCGTGATGGTTTGTGAAGGTCTGGTGGATAGCTGGACTCCAATGGTGGGTGGGGTCGACTTTCGGGAGGAGCTGCATTCACTTCCGAAACAGTTTGTGCACCGGCGCTGACGCCGTTGCCGTCGTTGATGCCGCCTGTAAAATATGAGTAATTATAGGTGAACTGCATTATCACATACTGACTGATCAAGTGCCATGCTACTTGCATAACAGAAATGTGATGGATTGAAAATGTGATTGTAACATATTTTCCTTATTATACCTCCTTGGTAATTTAAAAGCTATTATTGTATTGCCTACTGAATTGAATGTGCATTTCACAGAGAAAAAGATGTTCCAATTATTCAAGCAATTATTAGAATACCATTAGTATTGATGCAGATGATGATGATACTCATCCGGTACAACGACAACCTCATGCATTGGAATGCTTTTAAAAGGCGGTTAAAATGAAAAACTTGATTGAACTCCAAAAATAAATATATGCATGGACTGGTTTGTGAAATATATCTGTATATGATTAGCAGGGACATAACAAACCTGTGGTATATATTGTTTGAACTTGCAGACAAACCTTTCTATGACTCTAAGGCGCTGCATATAGAAGTACAATTTTCAAAAAGAGCTAAATCATCTCCATTTTTGTGAGAGAAACCTCACCTGCCTTAGAGGAACAATGATTCAAAGAGTCAAAGAAGATTTACCTGTACTAGTAAATGGCTTTGGTGGGTAGCATACATGGACAAAACTTATGACAAAAAAATAAACAACACCTAGTAAGCAAAAAAAAAATTGCATTCACTGATGAAACCTTTCATTTCGTCTGTAGGGATGTCGGCAAACTTTAAATGCAAGAATAAACCAACTCATTCAGGTCACAATGTCAGGAATGGCCACAGCACTGGCAATACATTCTGTGTAAATGAACTTGCAAGGGACAGTACAGTTGAGTGGAAGCCACAGCACAGAGAACTGCCAGAGATGTGATGAAAACACGGGATCTACAAACCGTGGTCTGATTTTGGTAGAAAGCAGGCTCTCCTGTCTTTTCAGATCTCATACAAGCACCGACTTGAGGGGCAACCATCGCTAGGGGTGGAAGGAAGAGCCCAGAACAACAGAAAAAGGATAGATAAAAAAAGAAGAGAGAGAGAAGTAGAGTATTTAGATCCCTGAAACAACAGTCTTGAGAGTTATGCTCGTTTGTAATGGAAACAGTGTTTATTTCATCAATTATTCAAAGATAGAGATCCATAAAACGCCCCACCTTTGAGTGAAAAATCAACAGTAACAGAGAGATCCAGAACCACGCACGCACACACACATACAGTACACACACATACGCGCACACATCCCAACCCAGCAGCGAATCAACCCAAAGATACACACCATACACACCATATGAAGCAGTTTACATTGCAAACAGAAACAACAAAAGCAGTGAGATGTGGAAAAGAAAATGAGAAAAAAAAAAAAAAAAAAATTTAAAAACACAATGTATAAAAATGGTATAAAAATATACAACTTCACAGAGATATCATGTTGGTGCAGGAAAAGGACACATTATATCACATTCTCAACTTGACAAAATACATGAATGAACATCTTTAAATGGCCATGACCAAAAATAAAAGCATAAAAAATAACTGTGGCAAATTAGTACATGAATTTTTCCATAAATATTATGGAAATTGAAAAGGAATAAAAAACATTTAGATATTCACTGACATCATGCGGCACTGACATTATGCTCAATAAGTGAGTTGCTTTTTGTCTGAAAATGATAGCAAAGAATGTAACCTAACAATCTTTTCAATACAAAAATCGATACTGGAATGTGGAATTTATGAATCATCTGCTTAAAGTGGAGTTTGCAATGAAGCAGTTGACATGTACATCGTGCAAAAAGTTCTGTGAATATGTCGGATACAGTATTGTGAGCTTTCACTGAAATGGCTAATATCACCAGTATGCGTTTGTAGTCATAGAGTCTCTTTAAAGACCCTTCTCAGTAGCTTACATTCACCTTCAATAAATATCATAAATATGTTACAACTCACTGACAAGGTCATGCCACCTAAGAATTATGAGAAGCATGTGCCACAACCACCACCCAAAAGCAACTGGAAATCCCATATCCCAATGTCCCCAAGGCTAGCCCAGTGCACAGAGGCAGAGAGAGGGGGGCAACAGCAGAAGGTGGAAGGCCCATCACCCAGTAGGAGGTCAAAGGAAAGGGCCAGTGCGTGGAAAAGAAGATGTGGTATTGCCGACCCCCGTTGGAGAAAATCCTCAAGGGGTGAAGACAGGGGAGAACGGGATGTTCTCATAGATTGACCCACCATATTCTGGGACAGAGCCATCCCCCCTCCTTAGGACCAGGTGGACTTTTCGGCCACCGTTTTTGATCAGTTCAATGGCACGTGCGTGCTTCATGCTTTTGGTGCTTTCGCCATTGATTTCCAAAATCTCATCTCCAACCTGAGAGAAAGATGCAGAGAGAGAGACAGAGAACATAGAGAAAATAAAATTTAGCAGAAGGATACAGCTGCAACCACAACTGTGACATCCAGCAAAAACCCGCCATAAATAGAAAAAGACTAAGATAAAGAGAGAGGTAGAATTTCCTTGTTCTATTTTTCTTGTCAGCCTCTGGTTATTTTTGGCGCTTGTCCCCAGGGGAATACCATTTCCACAAAAATGGGTCTTTGGCTGACAACTCGCTCCGCTTCACAGAGTTGGTGCGCTGATATCTTCTCATCTAACTTGCAGAGCTCAACACGGTAGCTCTGAATTTAAATTTTTATTTTGTTTGCACTTCACTGACGCTAACAGACAGCTTATCACATTATATCTTATTTACTTATTGACTACTATGATATGAATGAAATTTTCTCTGATATAAGTTCCTGAGAAAGATAATGAGGAGAGCTTGGGTATAAATTTGGGCATTAGGGCTTGTTCGCAATTATCATTGTAGAATCAAAGCACAGGTCCCAGATCTGATGCATTATGGTTAGATTACTTATAGCCACGTAAAGTTGAAGTGTGCAATTTTTTTATAAATCTTTGTACAAATATACAAATTTCAAATTTTTTAACCAAAAATTTCAACTACTTGTTTAATGTGTTGAAGACCACTTTAAGGCTATGTCCACATTAATCTGGATACATTTAAAAACTGTGTTTTCGTTATCTAAACACTCTTTGTCCACTGCCATTTTCAAGCATTTTCTAAAAGTTGCTCATCCACACCGAAATGTATGTAAACTCTTAAATCCCCTTACTAAGCATGAGAAAAATTGCAGTTCCATGTATGGTCTGAAACGCAATTGTCCGTCGTCGGACAGCAATTCCGAGTAAACTTCCCGTCGCCTTTGAAGGAATGCTAGGTGAAGGTTGTACAAAGTAACATTTATCTTTAACAACGCTATCAAAGTGAATAACAGGCACAACAAAGCCGCTACAACATGGTCCGCCATCTTTATTGTTTTGGGTTGAATGGATCATATGACTGCATCACATGACAACAAATACATCATCGTTTTCAGATATCTCCGTTTTTACTGTCCACACTACATCGCAAAGACAGCGTTTTCAAATGTATCCATTTAGGAGAGCGTTTTTGAAAAGCTCAAGTTTTTACTGGACAAAAAACCCATCTCAGTGTGGATGGAATGCCAAAACGTAGTGAAAAAGATGCATTTTCAAATGGAAACATATTAGTGTAAATGTGACCTAAGCAATCCTTTTGCAGGATGACTGCCCGGAATAGTGTAAACGCTATGGCGTATTGCTTTGTTTGAGCGTCCTGACAAGCCCAGTTTGAGGTGGGTATACATGTTTGGCCAAGCAAAGGGGGACTGGTGGATCCTGATTCACATTTATGCTTAAATGTATGTACCCTCATCTTTCCGTTTCTCACAGCTGCTCCGTCCTCCGCTAGTCTCAGCACATACAGGTCCATGTTGTACTCTCGACCCCCTCTGAGGCTGAAACCAAAGCCTTTATTGTCCCTCTCCAGATCAACTGAGTAGAACTCAGCATCCTAAAACACACATACACACCAAGGTCAGAGATGAATCTATAATTGCTTATTTTTTTTAAACCAGGTTCCCATTTCAGTAGAGGAGACAAAAGCCACCTGCAGGAAAGTCACATATATTCGATAGAAGCAGAATCTGAGGAAGAGCTTGAATAATTGATCTGACTCGGAAGGTATTTTAGGATGGGAAGAGAAAGGCCAGATAGGGCTGTTGCAAGGCACCAAGAAACAAACAATACGATGATACCACCTCAGAGTCAGACTGCAGTGCGTGAGAGAACGTCTAGTGTGAAATAAGTTGCATATGTGTTGTCTTTTGCGTTTTTGCTTTTGAAAGTTCATCAAACTACTACTGTGTCATCTCTCAGAGGGCAAAAACATCAAATGTGGGAGTTAGATGGGAGTTCCTCATCTTTAAGTGAAAACGGAGGATAATGAGGATCAATGGTGGCTGGTGCTTTTCAAGTGTGGGGAAGCACAGATCATTTAATGATAGAGATTTTGTCATTTTCTTTGCTTTATTTCAATGTTGCTCTGAAAAGCTGCTACTTCTCAAACAGTGAAATTGCCTAAGAAAAAAATGATCAAGCTTAAACTGTTTTTTTTTTTCCATAATTTAAATTCGGCGCAAGATTGAATAATGAAAGCTAAAATAAATGCATTCAAGCAGACAGCAAATAATTGCATCCATATCTGATTCTCTGACCCGCTGAGCTCTCTAGGTTTGACAGCGCAGAGCTTTGACATTTCAATCACTATCAGTCACATACATCACCATTTTAATTATTGTCCATTTGCTGCAAAGTTTAGTTTGACCAATCATCAAATAGCGAAGCTGGGCTACCAGGTAGGACAAAAATATAGCCCAATGTCCAATAAACAATCAGATGCTTTTTCCAATGCAAATAGTGCTCATGAACCTCCCATAGACTCCCATTGAAACACTGCGTCCGGACTGGACCCAAAATGACGTGTTTGTCCAATATGCAACAATTTGTACTCCACTGAAATCAAATGGCCCACTATTTTTTTAATAGGACTCTATGGGGCATGCGTCCACTTCTATGACTTATTCATTTAAAAAAAGAAAAGAAAAGAGGATTACGTTACTTGAAGGAATAGCACGATGGAGATGTTTGATATTTTACACTTTAATTCACTAAAATAATGAAATACTACATTTAACATGCCATTGCTGAATTTCTGGTCAACTTTTAGTCTTGAAGTGCAGTCTTTAAGAAATCTGCACTGCTGAGGATGTACCTGATTTGAAGGTTGAGTCGGAGCTGGAGGGGGCGGAGCTTGTGGGGCTTTGAACTCAAAAGACTCCTGTTTTGGTTTGGTGTTGTTTCTGGGGAAAAAGACAGAGGAAAAACATTTAATAAATTATGAACACTGTCATACATTTTATGAAATGCTGGGGTGTGATGATTTTTCTTAAATAATAAGCAACAATGAAAATGATTATGTGAACAAAATAATTACAAAATCCTCTTTAACCTAACTAATAAAATGGTTGTGTTATGTGGGTGTTTCTGAGCACAGGTGTGTGGGGTGTACCTTGGCTCAGGTGCAGCTTGCTGTTGAGGTGTGTGTGTGGTAGTTATGGTAGCTATCTTCTCAGCGTTGGTCAGCAGTGATGCATTGGAGGACTCTGTGGAGGAACATCGGATATGATAACTTTACATTCATGAAGCACTATTATTCATAATGCATCTGCAGTGTGCTTCTGTTGAACACGGTAAAGTGTACCCTGTAGACCAAGTATCAGAGGCCCATTTTCTATACAACAAAACATTAGCACTTGTGTGCTTCGCAAGCACAATCCAGCTGGGCAGTAGGCACAATTACACATTTATCATGCTGTCCAGAACAGTGGCTGTAGCTTAAGTCTCATAAATTATAATATAGCCTAGTGAACTAAAACCATCCAAAGCCTTATCTGTCCCCATCTATGTGTAATCACAAAACACAATACACCCTTTCTGTAACATTTAAAGCAGCTTGGGTTAAAGAAATAGCTCTTTTTGTTTGGTTCATGTTTAATTTTTGGATGAAACATTCCTTTAATTGATTTTGGATCATTTGCTTTGATTACATTGGTCCAACTTGTAAGTCGGCTGTAACCAATGCAGGCTGCTGTTGCTTGTGCTCAAAGCTGCTTTAATTCCGCCCCAATGTGCAGTCACTGTGGGGAAGAGAGGGGACTTTGATGAGTGCACAGCCCGTGAATCCCAAAGTCCTAAAATATCTTTTCCCCATCACTCTGTCATCTGTAGGAACAGACTTGCCATTCCCGCTCTCCCCTCTTTCCTGCTCATGGTTTTATCTTGTTTTTTTCCCCTATTTTTTTTTCTTGGATACTCTCAGAAAGCACAACAACTGCATAAATGATAAATTATGCATAAATTAAGTGCAGAAAGAGGCACCAAAAACTACTGCAATAAATCACCATCTGACTCCAGCAAAAAAAATCTGAACATACTTAAAACAAGATACATTTACTTCAGAAGCAAAATGACAAGACATTAAATCTTGTTTTCAGAGAAATCTAACAAAATTGTGAGGTTTATGCATAAAAAAATTGCCAATGTGGTAAGAAAAATAACCTTAATTTGAAGAGAATACAGTTTATTTAAATAAGGCTTTTTGTTTAAGCATAAACCTCACTAAATGTAGAATTGTCTGAAGTATTAAGATATTAAATTTGACTTAATATCTTTTGTCATTGTGCCTGGATGAAAAAAATACTGGTAAAAAAATTATTTGCCGTGTACAGGTTTTTTTTATTTTTATTATTATGTTCATCATAAGAATGTAAACATATACGGTATTATTTATGAATTTTGGAATATATATATATTTATTTTTTAATTAGGGGGGATTTCTTTAAAATGAGACACATTTTTTGCAAATAAAGGTGAGCTTTTAAATTTTTGTGTAAAAAAAATTGCAGGCAGCAGCCAAAAAAATGCAGCAGAATTTAAGGGGTTAACCAGACGTACACATCCACATTCTGTTGATTTTGGATATTCCCATAGTGTGTCAGAATTCTCCTCCTCTCTGATTAAAGAGCATGAAGAACTCATGAAAATATCCAGTGCATTTGGCATCATGCTTTATAGTTGAGCAGAGCCTTAACTGGCAACAGCTTTCTCATTACTGTATGCTGCCTTCCCTCCAAGGGAAACACTCAACATAGAAAACAGATAGATTGAAGCTCTGTTCCAAATCCTAGTGAGCTGCTTTACTGCCTCCTGCCTACATAAGCAGTTGCATCTAAAGGGCCGTTTGGACCAAATGCATTTTTGGGCTTAAAAAACAAAAACAAAAAAACAAAACAATGCACAATGAATTTGGTACACATTTTTAAAAGTTTACATTTATTTATAAATATACACATCGTCTAAAAGCGCTCCTGTATGAGATGCTGTATGAACAGCGAGTGCAACAGTCCAGTTGGCACAATGGTTAAAAACATCCATCTAGATCATGTTTATATATATATATATATATATATATATATAAATTAAAACGCACAGATGTGTGCAATAACGCATTTGGTGTGAACCGCCCCTAACAGCCATGGAACCCCATAAGTGAGTGGCTTGAAATGCTCTACATAAGCAATTATGGAGACTCAACCTTGAGTATGAGCATAAAAAAATACATATTGTAGCACACACAAATATTGGGTAAAATACTGACATTTTTATTATACAAATTTTTATTAACACTTTGCAGTATTAAATGAATTTATTTACAATCATAATTTCTTTTGACATTTGACACCTTATTTAAGATATCTACTGTATGTTTTGAAACAGCCTTTGCGTCGGGAGCACACCTAAGGTGCCTTAAAGGGATAGTTCAACCCAAAATGAAAATTCTGGCATTATTTACTCACCCTAGTGTTGGTTTTAAACTCATATGACTGTCTTTCTTCTGTGGAACAAAAAAGGACATGTTAGACAGAATGTTAGCCTCAGTCACCATTCACTTTCATTGCATCTTTTTTCCATACTATGAAAATGAATGGTGACTGAGGCTAACATTCTGCCTAACATCACCTTTTGTGTTCCTTTGAAGAAAGAAAGCCATACAAGTTTGGAACAACATGACGGTCAATAAACGAAGACAGAATTTTCATTTCTGGGTGAACTTTTCCTGTTAAATGCAGCCTCTGAAGGCAGTTCACTAGGTTTTGGAACAGAGCGTGACATGTGCATGTATGCATTTAACATGCCTGTGGTCTTTCTTCCCTGATTTGCCTGGTTGGTGGGTCATCTGTCATTATTACAACAGCAAAATATGAAGCCATACTACCTCTAAAGCTATACGAGCTGTGATGAATAAAGAAGCCTCTGAGCATGAAGAATATTCAGTGCTGATCTCCCTGCAGGTCCCTGTTTATTATTCTTCCACTAATAATGCTGAATGTACTGTCTACATTATTACTGTGAGGCTCTCGAGAGCAGTATGCTGTGAAATCCTGCTATTACACATATTGCACACACCCACATCCACGTCCACAAATATGTTCTCATCTCAACTTTGCTGATTGAGTAAAGAGAAAGAGAAAATCTCTGTTCCAAAACCTTCGATACTTCTCAGTTTTATTCAAAATATGTTTATAATCAACATTATTTATAAACTACAATTATTGAAAAAAATAAAATTACTAATCGCCTCATCCAGCATGTTGAATACCTTAGTATTTAGCAAAAATGAGGCATCTTAGGAGGCAGCATAATATAGTTGCCTACCTTTTGGAACAGCCTTAGTGTTGTGAGTGTGCCTATGATGCCTTAAAATGCTGCATTTGTACACAGCTTACTAGGTTCTGGAACAGAGCAAAAGATAAACAGAGCCAAAGCACTTCGCACTGACCGTCTCCTGGAATGATCCGCAGCGTCACTGTGTTCCCAGCCTCTTTGATCAGGTTGACGATATCCGAGTGGGACTTATTGGTGATTGAGCAGCCATTTACAGCCAGGATCCTGTCTCCAACCTTTAGTTTCCCACAGCGGTCGGCTGGGCTTCCTTCAATGATGCGACCTATTTTATGAGGCATTGCCACACATGCATTTCCAGCTTTTGGCCAACAGCGATTGAGCATGTATGCGTTTTAATTCAAATGGATATTTTTGTTTTATATATTTTTTTGGTGGGGATGGATAAAAGGAAAAGAGACAGAGAAAGAAAGAGAGAAGAAAGAATGTATAGGAGTTAATACACCAAGCCACCAAGCCAAAGTGCCAACATTTTCATAGAATGCCCATAGACTGTGCCCTGCAAGCCAAATACACCTCAAAGAAACTTGTGAGAAACAAATGTATGTTACTTAATGGACAGCAAATGTATGGGGCGCAATAGCGAGAAAAGGCACACTGAACTTGATGAATTTGTTGATATAAAAGGCATCTGCATGCTAGATCATTTACTGTAATTATGCTGATTTAAGTTCCACAAACCACATTTCACATTATAACTTTCGAGAGTTAAATCACACAGGACTTTTTTATCAGTTTGCCTGGAAACAAACTTGTGTTTACATGGTCGGGTTTACACAATGGCTTTCGAGGATAAATGACTCTAACAGGTTAGAGTTTCATTTGAGGCACTTAGTATCAATTAAAATTGACATCCACAAGCAGAAATCCACAAGCTTCTTTGTTTTCTTAGTTATGTAAGTAAAATAGTCTTTACTTATTTTCTGAATTATACTTAAGACTCTCTACATATTTTCTGCTATTGCAGCACAATTACTGTTATAACATTTCTCCATGCTGGTTTATTATTATGGTATAGAATATTTCAGATAATCCCACCCGGAAACAGCACGTAATAACAAAACAAACAGTGACTGATTGCTTTACATGACAGTCTTTCTGACTAAGTGGGTATTTCTAGGCCAGTTTAAACTGCAATACGGCCCAGACCTTTGACTATGCTAAAAGGACTAGCACAAGACTTGCAAGCTCACAACTCGGGTAAAAATATGATTTCTTGAAAAATATTATCAAAGATTCAAAGTACTGCAAAGCACTATGACTATGTGATGTATCAGACAGCAAGAAGGCAAAGGCATTCCAGAGCTTTTTCATCCACTATAGAGGATGAAATGTCACGTTGATGTGATAAGGTTTCTGTGTCCTTACATAAACAAATGCCCTTTGCCATCAGATAAGACTGAAAAGACAATTTCCAGGCACCTTTTGGGAGACAAAAAGGGACTGCAGACAAGTTGACCTCCCGCTTCACTTGATTCCCTTCCTGACTCTCCAGAGGTAAAAGCAGAGGTGAGAACAATCATAAATTCCCTAGGACTTCCAGCAGATAGAAGTGAACCCAACTTGAAACTTGCCACAGGCAAAAGAGAAACAAAGGACAAAGGACAAATCTTCACATACATGCATACTTTTACTCCTCAAATGGACACAAAACTACATAACATCCACTCCATACTCGTTCAGACAATGGTATATACTTAATAACAACTATTTATGACACGATAGTTCACAAAAATTGACCTATTAACATATAAATGAACACACAGTTGATAGTTCAACCTTTCAGCTTCATAGTTGGACTCTTAACGTTCAACACATTGACAAGATTATTTTGAAAGTGGTTTGTAAAGTGAAAAATGCATTAGAAAAAC
Organism: Myxocyprinus asiaticus; assembly: GCF_019703515.2. Taxonomy (NCBI): domain Eukaryota; kingdom Metazoa; phylum Chordata; class Actinopteri; order Cypriniformes; family Catostomidae; genus Myxocyprinus; species Myxocyprinus asiaticus. The sequence goes on from NC_059378.1 coordinate 13,303,899, forward strand.
CTTAAAGACACTTTAAGGTGTGGAACTATGCAAATGAGTTCCACACTGAGAAGGAAGGGTAGGCCACACTGTGTGTGCCACCTCTGATTTCAACAGCCAATCAGAACACTGGAACAGGAAGGGGCCAAATTGGAATCTCCTCCCTATTAAAAAGGGAATAAATGTACCCTTTCAAGGGATACACCCTGTTCTGAGTCTCCAGCCAGCGAGGTAGGAGACAGTAACAGATCGACCAAGTTCTGAGTCTCCCGTCCAGAGACACTAACTGAATACGTTACACCAGGTTCTGAGTCCCCACTCCTGCAAGAAAGGGGGCACTAACAGAATAGCACTCCATGTTCTGAGTCTCCCTCCAAGAGAGAGAGTGAAACAGATTGCCCAAGTTCTTAGTCTTCAGCCTGAGTGGTGGGAGACACCAACAGATCGTTCCACTTTCTGAGTCTCCGCTCCAGAGACAAGTTTCCTGCATCTGTGTGTTCCAGATAAAGGAACTTCTGCGCAGACATCAGGGCTTCATCTGCGTTTTCCAGACTGCAAGTACCCTCTAGGTGCTTAAAGAGATCAGCATTCCTCAAGGTTGTTTGAAACGGAATCCAGCTCCTTTCCCACTGTAACGTGGACCAGCAGAGTCATAGATGTTGCCAACACCAAACTCATCACTCAATGAAGTGGAACTTAAATATCACTATCCAGCTAATGTTCTTTAGATTGCATAACCTGTTGATTCAATATATAGCAAATAATCTTTGAGTTATTTGTTTAACTAGAATTAAGGTCTTCACCTTATGAGTTAACAGAGAAACAGCAGTTTATCTATACATGAGATAAAGGCAAACTGCTATAGCAAAATCCAACTCAACCACTTGCATCTTTCCATCCTATGCACTTTATTTTCTTTACCATTCCTAATATTCTTTAACATATCAGTACCATTTTATAGTTGTTGTTCTGCCCTATCACCACAAACTTTGGTGTCTTGAGTGAGGTCTACAACATAATTGAGATTATTGCTACAATGATGAATCATGAAAAATTGTTAATGTTTTGTTTTTGTTTAAATTTGTGTTTTGAAAAAGGTTCCTATGGAGCATGTAGTTATTGTGATCAGTCATGGTTTTGAGTAATCAAAATGCTGTAATGACACTCAGGCATGTTAGTATGACTACAAAATATTTATTCAACCTGTCATTCTTGTTATTGTCACACTGGTATAAAGTTTATTTGCTCTTTGATTGTAATACTAAGCTCGGTTTATTCTCTGAGGTCCTTGTTCTCCCTCAGCGCAGTGACTGTCACAGGAGTTCATGCGTTTCATCATTGTAGTAAACAAGTGCCAAGCACTGCTCCCTAGATTTTATTCTTTTCAAATATGGATCTGTCATTCCTCTCTCCTGTCACAATGCTCTGAAACAAACTCCCACATGGAGTAATCATTGAGCCTGCTGGAGCCAGTATACACTTACGTGAAGACTGCCAACGGCGCTACTGTGAGTTTAAAGAGTGGGAGCATTCTGAACGGAGTAAAAAAAAAAAAAAAAAAGGCGATCTGAGTCTGTAAACATGGCATGTCATTCTTGATTTCCCTTTTCACTAACTTGATCTCTTCATCAATTACAATTATTCAAAAAAACAACTGAAAATTTTTGTTAATTGCAAGAGGTTTTGGTTAGTGCTATTTATTTTTGTCTGAGATTGAATGTTAAGATTTGGACAAACTAAATTTTGTTTTCCTAATTCAACAGCCATCATGTGTAATGGAAACTAGTTTGGCTTTGGAAGTAGAGCAGAAATGGAGCCCCTCACAGAGAGGAGGGATATAGGGGCCTATGTGTGTAGTTCAACAACCCCTGCTTCAGGCAGACATTGTGGACACACTGCTTTTATCTACAAGAATATTGCAGGACATGCAGACTGGCATAAGGAGAATATGCAAAAGAACCCTCACCCACCAAAAAAAAACAAAAAAACACACACAACCAAAGCCACATTTGGAAACAAAAGGCTCCTGAAAAAATCCCAAATGTCACAATCATCTCCCCATTTTTTATAATAAAATAAATAATAAGACAACACATAATTTCTGTCTGTGAATGCTTGTATGTCAGAAGAGCAGCCCTTGGTCCCAAAATGTATTTTGACACTTACATAAATAAGAACTAAAAATGTAGAACAGTGTAAAAATATTTGCAGTAACTCTAATCAGCAGGCCCTACATTAAATCAATTCAGTCAACTATCTGTCTAATCTTACCAAAAGTGGTGCCCGCTTCAGGCCTCGACACTGACGACACAATGACGAATCCAAATCCCTCATTCTCTCCGCGCTGAATCTCCACATCATAGGGCTGGATGGTGTTGGGTACCACCGTGTTGTTGCTGCCACCTCCGCCTCCGCTGCCGATGCCACTGGTGGAGCCCGATCCAGAGCTGACCGTATTGAGGGAGTTCTGGCTGCCCTGCGGTGTGCGCTTCTCTTCGGTTAGAGATGGGGCTTGTGTGCTGCTGTGGTGAGAAGAGGCTGGGGAAGGAGGCATCTCACCATCTACCTTCGCCACTAAGGATTAAAAGGGTTGAAGAAGGAGGGTTAGGAGGGTCAATGATAGAGATTTGTGTTCTGCAAGTCAAGGAGAGAGCACTAAAGGAGCTCCTCATCAACAAGCTAGACTGGCAAAGGCGTGGACTTACTCAATCACGTTTATGATCTATGCACCAAACATGTTTCTGAACTGCTAAAGCAGGGTTCATCTCAGCCTTTTAAAACAAGGAGTCAAGGTTTGGCTGGTTGGCATGGACCAGTTAGCCCCTGCTAGATGCCATAACTACACCAATCTACTGCAAAAAAAAAAAAGCATCTTTCTCCATTGACGGCCATTCAAAATGGATTTTTCTGCAAGTGACACGTAAATCACATATGTAAATCACATATATTTCATTATATTTGACACATTTTTGAAGGGTTCTTAACAGAATGAAATCAGCTTATAGTTTTCCCAAGTGAAGGGCTTGGGATAGTGTGCGTTCTTGTGGTGCAGTTGGCAAATTAGCATTGTTAGCAAGTCAGGATGTCATTTTCTTGTTTCTTCAGAGTGATTAGTTACATTGCATATATGGCTCAAAAAAACATGTGCCCGGAACTGAGTGCCCATGGCTGCACACTTTCGCGGGGTCCTGCGCCATTCGAGCAACTACCATTGAGATTAATTTTAAACCTACTTGCTATAAACAGATAAGAGGGTGGCTTGGATGTTCTTTCTCTTTTAATGTTAAATATAAAGAATTATGTAAAAGCAGCTGGTCTTGGGTAAGTAAAATGCAAGCATTCTTTCTGGATGCCAGAACCATCTTGCCCTGCTCTCTTACAATGGTTCGTTTGGGACTTGGAGATGATCCTGGATCAGTATAAAAGGGTAATAATCAGAGAGCCGACATATGGGACCCAAAGCCCAGATTAATTAGGCAGAGTCAGCAGGCATACCCTCATTATCATGTGCCATGAACTCTCATTTAAATAAAGTCTGTCTGATAGGAATAAATAATCAGACCGCACAATCCTGCATAATTCAGAATGGCACAAGGCACACTGGCCATTACGTAAGGGATGTGGAGCACATTTCAAAGTGCAGCTCTAATGTGCTAGATTTTTACATTTTCTGAAGAAAATGTGAGTGGTGCTTGTCCGTGCAAAAGTCACTGCCATGGTGGCGAAGTTGTTGCTATGTGGCATTTTTGAGTGATTGTTAACATGTTGCTAGGTAGTTGCTTACTAGCCAACGTCAAAAGAGCCCAAGTGGCAAGTGGGGTGCGTCAAGTGGTGCAAAAATTACACACTTAAGCTTTAAAGGTGCACTCAGTTATTTTTTCCTCATTTAACTTCTAAAGAAACGTATTGTAATTTTTAAATATATGTACAAAATCAAGAGCACTCACATCAGTAATATCATTAACCTTATAAAAGCTGTTTAAATATGTATGGAGAGGGTCCCCTCATATGGGGCTGCCATGTTAGGATCACATGACAAGTTAATACTACTCGCTTATTCTCATTAACCGCAATATTACTGGACACTTTCACTCTGATTTTAAATTTCTCCAATTTGGTCTCCTACTATGATCTTTTCTGGTCATGAAAGACTTACATCCATATCCAGTCTTGCGCCTCACAGTCAGGTTGACATGACCCTGTTTTGCGGCTTGTTGCATGAGCTGAACGACTAGTTGATGGGATTTCCCCACAACAGCTGTTCCATCCACACAGATGAGTTCATCTCCTGATCGCAGGCGTCCATCTTCATCGGCAGCTCCGTATTTCACAATGTGGCCAATATAAATCTGAGCAGAGTGGAAGGTGGTGTTAGCATAGAGGGTGAGTTAGCATACGTGTTTGAAAACATCTCAGAACCCCAAAAATTGTTGTGACTAAACTGAGCTTAGCTCTAGAGGTTCAAACACTTTACCGAAACACTGAAACACTTTGGGTCTCGTGGTTCTGAGATGTTTTCCATCCAGTAAAACCTCTATGGAATGTATTCCATCCCTTAACCAGTCAAGTAAAGTGAGCAACTCTGTAAATCATTCTTCACAGACTACAGTTCGAGACACTGGCTCATCAGTTCAAAGATATAACTTGGCCTCATTAAATGGAAGAACTGGAGGTCTGAGAGATACTTTCTGACTGATTGAGGCTGTGCTGCACACATCAAAGCTTTTGTCATCCTACACACACACAGAGAGAGGCAAAAGCTGCGTGTTTTGCCAAAAACTAGTATGTTTGTAATGTGCTCGGCACATTTTACATAGAAATGGGTATCATGAGCAGGCATTGAAGAGTAAAGCCAAGAACTTTGAAGATTTCCCAAATAAAACAGTCCAACCTTGGCAAAAGCTCTTTATATGTCAGGCACCTTTACTACTGTCAGAGAGTATGAGTGTTTTTGGACACAAGCTTAAAAAAAAAAAAAAAAAAAAAGTCTCTAGAATTATAACTAATTACTAAATAATAATTAAAAAAAAATTGCATTCTCAACATAAATGTTTGGTGATTCATGAGCATATAATAGGTGTTCTCTTAAGGTGAGTTCAATTACATGGACGAATTTATACAATACAGAATTAAAAAGTAGTGAATGCTTTCATTTACAACTGACTGATAAAACGAAAATAATAATAATAATAAAATAGCTATAAACTAACAAACTATTGAGCACAATACTGTAGAACAGCAAAAATGAGGCCTCATGAAAATGGCATTGTACTCACCGGCTCGCCAGGTTCATTGCCTCCCAGGATCCTGAATCCAAAGCCGGTATCTTTTCTCCACAGGAAAATATCCTGCTCTTGGTAATCAGGTACTGAATGGGAAGAAAAATAGCCAGAGACTATGATCAATTCACCTGCAGAATGACGTATGTGCTGCGATTTATAATACTACCATACTCCCTCTCTCAAGAATGACTTCTTGTTCAAGGTTGCAGAAAAGCTAACAATGGCGCTTTGATGGTTGCACCTGTAGTTCTCACACATGTGGATTTTTTTTCTAATCACACCTCAAGGACTCACAACCGATTTGATGGATAAAATGAAGATGGAATATAATGACTACCCTGCTTAAATTAATTTATATGGTGCAATTTTATTAACAAGTATTCCACCTGAGAAAGTGGCAAGCATGACTCATACAGTGCATCTGGAAAGTATTCACAGCGCTTCACTTTTTCCACATTCTGTTATGTTACAGTCTTATTCCAAAATGGATTAAATTCATTATTTTCCTCAAAATTCTACAAACAATATCCCATAATGACAATGTGAAAGAAGTTTGTTTGAAATCTTTGCAAATTTATTAAAAATAAAAAACTAAACAAATCACATGTACATAAGTATTCACAGCCTTTGCTCAGTACTTTGTTGAAGCACCTTTGGCACCAATTACAGCCTCAAGTCTTTTTGAGTATGATGCTACAAGCTTGGCACAACTATTTTTGGGTGGTTTCTCCCATTCTTCTTTGCAGGACCTCTCAAGCTCCATCAGGTTGGATTGGGAGCGTCGGTGCACAGCCATTTTCAGATCTCTCCAGAGATGTTCAATCGGGTTCAAGTCTGGGCTCTGGCTGGGCCACTCAAGGACATTCACAGAGTTGTCCCGTAGCCACTCCTTTGTTATCTTGGCTGTGTGCTTAGGGTCGTTGTCCTGTTGGAAGATGAACCTTCGCCCCAGTCTGAGGTCGAGAGCGCTCTGGAGCAGGTTTTCAACAAGGATGTCTCTGTACATTGCTGCATTCATCTTTCCCTCGATCCTGACTAGTCTCCCAGTTCCTGCCGCTGAAAAACATCCCCACAGCATGATGCTGTCATCACCATGCTTCACTGTAGGGATGGTATTGGCCAGGTGATGAGTGGTGCCTGGTTTCCTCCAGACATGACGCTTGCCATTCAGGCCAAAGAGTTCAATCTTTGTTTCTCATGGTCTCAGAGTCCTTCAGGTGCCTTTTGGCAAACTCCAGGCGGGCTGTCATGTTCCTTTTACTGAGGAGTGGCTTCCGTCTGGCCACTCTACCATACAGGCCTGATTAGTGGAGTGCTGCAGAGATGGTTGTTCTTCTGGAAGGTTCTCCTCTCTCCACAGAGAAATGCTGGAGCTCTGTCAGAGTGACCATCGGGTTCTTAGTCACTTCCCTGACTAAGGCCCTTCTCCCCCGATCGCTCAGTTTGGCCAGGTGGCCAGCTCTAGGAAGAGACTTGGTGGTTCCAAACTTCTTCCATTTACGGATGATGGAGGCCACTGTGCTCATTGGGACCTTCAATGCTGCAGAAATTTTTCTGTACCCTTCCCCAGATCTGAGCCTCGATACAATCCTGTCTCGGAGGTCTACAGACAATTCCTTGGACTTCATGGCTTGGTTTGTGCTCTGACATGCACTGTTAACTGTGGGACCTTATATAGACAGGTGTGTGCCTTTCCAAATCATGTCCAATCAACTGAATTTACCACAGGTGGACTCCAATCAAGTTGTAGAAACATCTCAAGGATGATCAGTGGAAACAGGATGCACCTGAGCTCAATTTTGAGTGTCATGGCAAAGGCTGTGAATACTTATGTACATGTAATTTTTTTCGTTTTTTATTTTTAATAAATTTGCAAATATTTCAAACAAACTTCTTTCATGTTGTCATTATGGGGTATTGTTTGTAGAATTTTGAGGAAAATAATGAATTTAATCCATTTTGAAATAAGGCTGTAACATAACAAAATGTGGAAAAAGTGAAGCGCTGTGAATACTTTCCGGATGCACTGTATGCTAAGCCTACAGTAAAGATCAAGTGAAACAGAAGAGTGAATCTAGAGGTCTTTTGAAGCAGCTGTGCCCTTGAGCTTGCACCACGTTTGAGCGCTGTCTTCACTTCTATGTCAAATCAGCCAGGATGAGCACCAGCATAGCCTCCCCCTCTTTTAGACTTCAAGCCCAGCAGATATCAGCAATCTGTCAGGTTTTGCATTATTGACCCTGTAGCTCTCCAGCGCATCACATGATGTTCTGTCGAGGGACGTTTATGCCTGTTAAGTAAGACAGAGCTGGGAACCGTGGCTCTCTACAGGAAATTGATACAGGAGTTTACTGGAAACTTTTAAAGAGAGTTAAGTCTGCTTACAACAAATGCTCTGAATTCATGACTCTACCACTGTTTGTAAGACTTGGGATGCTGGTGTGCTGGTGTTATTTTCAGGCTTCTTAACAAGCTCAGCCACACACAAAATAATTTAATAATTTAACTTAATTTTAAGGGAAAACAAGTTTATTTTTCAAATAGTTTATTTTATGGCAATTATTGGCAATTCCATGGTTTCAAATTGAAACTATGGCAAAAAGCTCAATACATAATTTTGTTTTATTTCTCTGAAATCCAGACTTAAAGGAATATTCAGGGTTCAAAACAAGTCAAGTTCAATCGACAGCATTTGTGGCATAATGTTGATTACCACAAAAAATCCTCCTTTTCTTTAAAAAAAGAAAAAAATTGAGGTTACAGTGAGGCAGTGAATGTGGGTTTAAAGGCAGAATTGTGAAGCGTATAATTTTTTTAATGGACTTACGTTAATTCTTCTGTTAAAACTTGTATTATTTGAGCTGTAAAGTTGTTTAAATTGTCACTTTCCAGGATTACATGGATATAACTTTACCCAGAAAATGTTAGTAAGCGATTTTATCACACTGAAATCATGTTAACACGCATATTGTTTACATCTTGTGGCTATACTTTTGAAACAACGAGTATTTTAACGTTTACGGATTGGCCCTTTTCACTTCCATTGCAAGTGCCTCACTGTAACCCAGATTTTGTTTGTTTCTTTTTTTTTCTTTTTTTTTTTTAAGAAAAGGAGGATCAAGTCGAAATAAACTTTTGTGGTAATCAACATTGTGCCACCAATGCTGTCGACTGAGCTTAAATTGTATTAAACCCGGAATATTTCTTTAATATCATATGCTATTTTACAATTTACTCCTCAAGTAAATGTAGTTCAAATATTTTTACTGGAAAACAAGACAAAAATACAAAGAAAATGGCAAAGAAACAAAACCTCCTGGGTTGACCTACTTTACCAGCTAGATCAACAGTAGAACAGCAATAACCAGCATAAACCAGCTTGAACCATGGCCATTCATGATGGTCTAAGCTGGTCTATTGGAACACAACTGGAAGTGTGGAGCAGCTGGTAGACAAAGACACGCCTGTCTCCAGTCTTACCAGCCAGGACAGGATGTCCAGCAATTTACTGTAACAGAGACGGGAAGTAGCTTGACTCCAGAGCCATAAAAAATGGCAGATCGAGTATGGGCATTTTTCCACACATCACTCTATTTCCATTAAACAGCAAGAACGATTGTAGCAGTCTGTAAAGTTTGCATTATGGCATGGACTTGCATTCATTTGTGTTAAAGCCACTCAAGGCTACTGCCCAGAACTCAGACTGGACTCAGTTTATGCCAATAAATCAAACACTATTGGTTTACCTCTTAATCCCCTCAAGGTCTGTAACTGCAATCATCTGTACAAACACAAATATTGGGTGATCCCATATGGAAACCTTATGCTATTACTTGAATAACAGCTGAATAACATGCCCGGAACTGAGCACCGCTGAAATGGTTCAAGACAACTTTATATGCAAATCCTGCTACTCTTGTCTTGGAGAGCAAAACCAATTGCCCCAACATCCCTGATCTTAAAGGGATAGCTCTCTCAATATTGGTAAACGTGAGCCTCAGAAGAATGTTAGCCTTAGTCACCATTCACACAAAAAAGATGGGATGAAAGTGAATGGTGACTGAGGCTAACATTCTGCCGAAAATCTCCTTTCTTGTTCCACAGAAGTAAGTCATTAAGGTTTGGAACAACATGAGGGTAAGTAAATAATGGCAGAATTTTCATTTTTGGGTGAACTGCTCCTTTAAGGGACTTTAGTAATGAGGGATCCAAATGAGAGCAGAGACAATGAAGAAACTTCAAGTGAATCAAATTTTCAGAACTAAACGCTGGATTGCTTAACAACCGCTGAAAAATATCCTTGCTAATTAGCCCCTATGCTCTGAAACACATGAAAGTAGTATTGGATTCACTGTCTACCACCACTACCAATTATATGCACATTTGTAAAAAGGCGCGTTTTAGGGTGCGCTGGAGTGTGTGAACACACTGATGGCAAGGAAGAGTGTAATTGCTCAGAAGTGCCTCACAGTACATGTTGGCTTTTCACTCTAAGTGAGTGAGTAGAGGAAGGTGAAGTAAGGGAATGAAAGAGTGGGAAAGGCTAATGAATAGCTTTGGAAGTATGAACGTCAAACTCAACTCGCTGATCACAACAGAAAACAGCAGATTCTAATTGACATCTAATTGACAGCTAGTTTCCAGACAAGTCATAGAATATAGAAAGACTAGAGCCAAGCTTAAAGAGATAGTTCACCCAAAAATACAAATTCTCTCATCATTTACTCACCCTCATGTCATCTTTGATTTGTATGACTTTCTTTCTTCTGCAGAACACAAACAAAGATTTTTAGAAGAATATTTCAGCTCTGTAGGTCCTCACAATGCAAGTGAATGGTGACCTTAATCCATACGACAGTTGTTTAATATATATCTTCTGAAGCAATCACTTTGGGTGAGAAACAGATCAATATTTAAATCCTTTTTACTATAAATCTCCAGTTTCACTTTCTGAATTTTTTTTATAGTAAAAAAGGATTGAAATATTGATATGTGTCTCACCCACACCTATCATATCGCTTCAGAAACATATATTAAACAAACTGGAGTCTTATGGAGTACTTTTATGCTGCCTTTATGTGTGATTTTTGGAGCTTCAAAGGTCTAGCCACAATTCACTTGCATTAAAAGGACCTACAGAGCTGAGATGCTCTTCTAAAATCTTTTATGTTCAGCGAAGGAGGAAAGTCATACACATATGGGATGACATGAAAGTGAGTAAATGATGAGAGAATTTTAATTTTTGGGTGAAATATTCCTTTAAAGTGATATTTGATGTAAAATGTCTACTTCCCATTTGAAATACACAAACTACCTAATACAATATCTAGAACTCAGAAACAGGGAATATTTAAAGACTGGTTGATATGTTCATGGCTGATATGAGAATTTAAATGACTTTGACTTTTAAATCCAGTGTTACAATTAGTTTGAACAATATTGACATAAGATGACAACTGACTAGATTCTACACAGACCAATCCAAGCATGCAAATCATTAGTTTACTCCCAAAGGTTAGTTTTATTATAAGTGAGTTTTTTAAATATTAAATAGGAGAGCCAAGACATCATATCCGTCCACTAAATGTTAAACATTTGCTTGTCATATTCTTTTTTATACGATACCCTAATACCAACCACACACAAAGATTAGACCCAAGTGATCCATTCCCAATGCACCCTCCACCGGAATCCCATATTACTTACGCCTACTTTCATACATGCTCCTGGACTGGGCCCAGATTTTGAAGGGATCTGGTTTCTTCTGGAGAGTTCCTTCTACTGGAGGGTCCTGGGGCAGGCTCGGTAGGGGCTGGGAGGGGGGAGGTGGGGCGGCCGATTCATTGAGCAGGGCCTGGGATGCATGGAGGGGGGAGTCAGTGTGGACACTGCGTTGACTGGAAACACTGTGTTGGGAGCTGCCCTGACTGTCCTTACGCTCCAACTGTTGCTGTGGACAAAAAGAGAAGAAATTAATACAGAGAGTAAATAATGATAGAACTTAAATTTTTGGGTGAACTGTCAGCTTTAATGAATATCATCCATATTTTTCACTGATCTGGACCTTCAAACAACAGTAATACAAAGGAACTGAATAAATATGAAGCAAGCAAGAAAGAATTGTGAAAGAATGTGCAAGACAAAAAAGAAATGCATTTTTTTTTTTTTTTTTAAAGAGTCAAAGGAGATAATAACACACAGCCCTTTTTTCTAATTTCCATCAGCATCCAATCAAACCAAGGAATATGCCAACAAATTCAACTTGTATTTAAATATTCTTTAAATCTTAAACAATCATTCACGTTCACCTCTTACCAAATACCTTCAAAGCAACTTCAAAGTGATGCTTTCTCTATCATATTACATAAACAATGAAATATTTTGGCTTCAAGTGTCCAGGTTTTGCCTTATTTTTTTTTTTTTTTAACCATTGTTTCAGAGAGCATATTACATTTTTAATATTCCAATTAATTGTACTTTGTACCGTTCACACATGCAACCAGGTAAATTACAGGAAAATCATTGGGTTGCCTTTACTGGTAAATGTACCAAATGTGCTGTTCACACATACCATCAATAAGGAAATGTATAGGTACTGATACAACTTTGAATTAAGGAAAATTGCCAGAGCAAATTTACCAGTATTTTCAAAAGGGTCGTGTTCACACATGACCTCTAAACTGGAAATTGTAGGTGATTTTCTGGAAAGGGCTGTATGTGTGAATGCGACTATTGATAGTTATATAACAGTTTGTTCCGGTCCCCGAATTTGATTGATCATGCAGCATTTCAAGAATGCTGAGAATTTGTATAACAGCTTTACGGTTTGCATCAGTCCACTTTTCTGTATTTGTGGCTTTCTAAATAGTGGTGGGGATTTTAATTCATTGTTTATGTTGATTTCATTCACTGATTCATTTAGTGATCATTTCTGCATATTACATCTTTGTGCCAATAGGTGGCAACAAATGAGTGTATTTTATATTATGGGTGAGTCATTGACTCAACTGATTCTTAGAAATCGCTGAAACAAAGAAAGTAAACAAGAACAATTTGTTCACTTTAAAGAAAAGTTCAAAAACATTGATTTGTTTACAAAGAAATTACTACTAGTTTGAAACCAGAGTATATGAGTTGTGTTTGTTGAATTGTTGTATAAAAGCAATATCACACTTGCAATCATGCTGTTGTTCTGAATATCACTATGGTTGTGATTAACTGCTCTTGCTGGTGTGTATTGCTTTTATCAATTATTATATAAATCTTTTTAATTATTTAAGTTTATGTAAATATTTATTCTAAGTATAGACATCTATTCTCTCTCAGTGTAAACAAATCATAATTTAATTGTAGAGAATGCCTTGGGAAGGGTGGAAATAATGAAATTTTCATCATTCTTAATTGTTTTTAATCGGAATAAAAAAAAAAAAAATCCTTTACCACAAACGCTTTTCACTCCAGCACAACCTATGATTCTGTGCATTACAGAAGAAATCTAGAAAGAAAAAACCTAAATCCAGCAATAAAACCAAACCACAATTCAATAAACAGAAATATCCATTCAAATAAATCAGACGCCAACTGAGAATTTAACTATGTCTGTCTGGTATTGAGGAGTCATACAAGCATGGACTCCATTTCAACAAAGTAGAAAAACCCAAGGTTGCCATTTTAACAGGAAAACACTGATTATTATTTTCCTTGTCCACAGATGTTCTGAGCTATCTCAAACCTTCAAACTATCATCTAGAGGCTAGTGCAAGGAAAAAAGCAAAGCAAGATTGAAAATAAAAACACCTGATTGCTATTTTACCCCTGAAGCTCCCTGGATGGTAACCTTCTGCCTTCATTGTTATGGTAAGTCATTAGAGGGCTATTACAGGATGCCCATGTGAACAATCAAATCAATCCTCCTCCCAGGGGAGAACACCCTTCCCTGACCTCATACCACATGGTTTTATGATCCACCACAAGAAAATTAAAGCTCAAAAGCATTTATGTATTGAAGTGCATATCGGATTCTCTCCGCCACAGCACTGCCAGCATTATAACCCCCCCTCTAAAATCCCTAGAGCATCTATTTAAAGGAATATATTTTGTGTTCAATACAAGTTAAGCTAAATAGACAGCATTTGTGGCAGAATGTTGATCCCCACAAAAATGCATTTTGACTTGTCCCTCCTTTTTTTTTTTTTTTTTTTTTTTTATACGTAGTTACAGTGAGGCACTCACAATGGAAGTGTATGGGGCCATTCTGAAAACGTTAAAATACTTACTGTTTGAAAAGCATAGCCACGAGACGTAAATAATATGCGTGCTGACATGATTTTAGAGTGATAAAATCGCTTTCTAACCTTTTCTATGTAAAGTTATATAAAATTTTACAACTTTGTTGCCATGATGACGTAATGCCATTGCTTTAAAGTGTTTCACTTTAACCTCGATTTTTGCTTCTTTTTTTTTTAAAGGAGGGACAAGTCAAAATTATATTTTGTAGTAATCAACATAATGCCACAAATGCTGTCGATTGAGCTTAACTTGTGTTGAACCTGGAATATTCCTTTCACCATACCTATGGCACAGACAATGAGCCAAATCATTGGGAAATCACAAAGAAGGGTACCAAAAAAAAAAAAAAAAAATCAAAAAGGGAAAGAAAGAATGGATAAAGTGGAGATGGAGCAAAAATAAAACATGTACTCACCAATTTGGGGCTCTTCTTCGCAGGTGCCACCCCTAAGGAGAGCGAAAGAGAGAAATATTAATTGTGCACGCACAAAGATTTCACCTTCCCCACAGGCACAAATCTCAAAGCAATCCCAGGACAGATGAATAACTCCAATCAGGGCGCGTGGTGCAGTGGCAGCCCCCTCTCCCTTTCTCTTTCCATCTCTCCACTCGTTCCCTTATTCCGGCACTGAATAAACCAATAAAAAGGGCAGCATGGACTATCCACATCAGAGCAACCGACCCCCATAACCCTGATCCGATGCTAAGCAGACCCCATAGACTTAAATCTACTCAACACTGTGCGCAAGAGAGGAAGAAACAGAAAAAGATGAGAGCTACAGATAGATAGAGAGAACGAGCGAGACACAAAAAGAGAAAAAGAGAGGGGCTTATGCCCAGACAGGTGCTAAGCTATTACCCATGGAGAAGGAGTCCAAGATACTGAACATTAAATTATAGGCAACGGTCAGTTCCCCTCTTACTGAAACCATCTTCCAGCATCCCTGCCCCTCGCGATGTTGTTGCCGAAGGATCCTGCATCTAGAGCCCGTCCTCGATTCTCCTGTCTTTTGAGCTTTTTTCCTCTCTCTCCCTCTCTCTCTTTTTTGTATGCTCCCCCTCCTTGCCTCGATGTGCATCACCCTCACTCTCCCGTCTTCATGCGTTCACTCCTTCACTCTGTTTCTCTCTCCCCATCGCAAGAGTTCTTGTGCTCGCTTTACCAATATATTCCCTCCTCCGAACAGCGTTTTCTTCCAGTAATACTGTGTGTAGATATGCCCACCCCCACACCCCCCAACGCCTCCATCAGAAATGCTGGATCTGACAGGCCATGAATAAATTCCATTCTTACATAAATAGATATATGTACTTCATGTAGCTGATCTATTACAAGAATAACAGAAAAAAAGGAAATAGTTGAAAAATTATAAGACACAGAAATTCATAATCTCTTAAAGGGATAGTTCATAAAACTATATACACACATCATACAGTTGTGCTCAAAGGTTTGCATACCCTTGGAGAATTGGTAATATATGTACCATTTTTAAAGAAAACATGAGTGAGCAGGCAAAATTTTTCTTATGGGATTCATATTTGTAGGGCAGTGGTGGCTCAGTGGTTAAGGCTCTGGGTTACTGATCAGAAGGTCGGGGGTTCAAGCCCCAGCACCGCCAAGATGCCACTGTTGGGCCCTTGACCCTATCTGCTCCAGGGGTGCTGTATCATGGCTGACCCTGCACTCTGACCCCAGCTTAGCTGGGATATGTGAAAAAAAATAAATATTCAACTGTAGGTTATAACAGAATGGCACAATCATAATACAAAACATGGCAAAAATGAAATGACCCCTGTTCAAAAGTCTGCATACCCTTAGTTCTTAATACTGTGTATTGCCCCCTTTAGCATCAATGACAGCGTGCAGTCTTTTGTAATAGTTGTCTATGAGGCCCCAAATTCTTGCAGGTGGTATAGCTGCCCATTCGTCTTGGCAAAATGCCTCCAGGTCATGCAAAGTCTTTGGTCGTCTTGCAGAGTGGCTCGATGATATTAAGGTCAGGAGACTGTGATGGCCACTCCAGACCCTTCACCTTTTTTCTGCTGTAACCACTGGAGGGTCAACTTGGCCTTGTGCTTAGGGTCATTGTCATGCTGGAAAGTCCAAGAGCGTCCCATGCGCAGCTTTTGTGCAGAATAATTCAAATTGTCTGCCAGTATTTTCTGATAACATGCTGCATTCATCTTGCCATCAATTTTCACAAGATTCCCCGAGCTCACACACCCCCAAAACATCAGTGAGCCACCACCATGCTTCACAGTGGGGATGGTATCTTTTCACTATAGGCCCTGTTGACCCCTCTCCAAACATAGCACTTATGGTTGTGACCATAAAGCTCTATTTTGGTCTCATCACTCCAAATTACAGTGTGCCAGAAGCTGTGAGGCGTGTCAAAGTGTTGTCGGGCATATTGTAACCAGGATTTTTTGTGGCACTGGCGCAATAAAGGCTTCTTTCTGGCAACTCGACCATGCAGCTCATTTTTGTTCCAGTATCGTCATATTGTACTCCTTGAAACAACCACACCGTCTTTTTCCAGAGTAGCCTGTATTTCTCCAGAGGTTACCTGTGGGTTTTTTTTGTATCCCGAACAATTCTTCTGGCAGTTGTGGCTGAAATCTTTCTTGGTCTACCTGACCTTGGCTTGGTATCAAGAGATCCCTGAATTTTCCACTTCTTAATAAGTGACTGAACAGTACTGACTGGAATTTTCAAGGCTTTGGATATCTTTTTATATCCTTTTCCATCTTTATAAAGTTCCATTACCTTGTTACACAGGTCTTTTGACAGTTCATTTCTGCTCCCCATGGCTCAGTATCTAGCCTGCTCAGTGCATCCACGTGAGAGCTAACAAACTCATTGTCTATTTATACACAGACATTAATTGCAATTTTAAAAGCCACAGGTGGGAAATTAACCTTTAATTGCCATTTAAACCTGTGTGTGTCACCTTGGTGTGTCTGTAACAAGGCCAAACATTCAAGGGTATGTAAACTTTTGATCAGGGCCATTTGGGTGATTTCTGTTATCATTATGATTTTAAAAAGGAGCCAAACAACTATGTGATGATAAATGGCTTCATATGATCACTATCCTTAAATAAAAGGGACAGTTTTTTTTGCATGATCAGTCATATTTTCAAAATCAATGCCAAAATTTCACAATTTCTGCCAGGGTATGCAAACTTTTGAGCACAACTGTAATTTTAGCACTACTCATCACACATTTCCTCTACAGGAAATATTAATCACACCAAGGGTGAACATCTGATTTCACATCTGGGTTTGTGTGTGCTAGCATGTGTGTGTTTTACTGTGTTTTATTCTTGTATCTAAGCATGTGAATGTGCTCCTCTGATTTCAGTCTGGCCTGGAAGAAAAAGAAGCTGTTTAGTGTGAATTCATTCCCTTGAAATCAAGTCGTCAGCGAACGAGCGTGCCCACGGTAACACACATGCGCACTTGCTGTCACTTTTCACATGCAGTGTCCGTGCTGTCCAGCATGAATCATCTCTTACTGCTACCCACTTCAATACACTTCTACTCTTTATTCTGATAAATCTCTCCAGACATTCAATCTTCCAACCTCCTTTCCATTTCTAATTGATCTGCCCTATCAAACCTCAGCCCTGCACCCAAGCCCCAACATCCTCTGCAGTCTGCTGCCTCCTCCTCCGCCCCTCACCGTCTCCCCCTTCCTCTCAATGCCAGTCTCCACTACAGCCCATTAAATGTTAAAACTTTCTGCAGCATCGCCACACTCCCTTCTTTGCTAACATGCTCTCTGTTCATTTCTCTCTTTCTTTGACTATGCACTTCAAAAAGTCTGATCACAATAGCTTGTTTGGTAGAGCAGAAAGACAGAGATTGCTGTGGCCCTGTGAAATAGGCAGCCCAGACTGCTGGCCAAAGGTGACCAACAGAGAAACTGGCAAAGGGACAGACCACCCCGTAACAAGGAGATAAAACTTATCTTGGCTCAACCTGCGTCTATATTGGTTACAAAATCTGCTTAAATATAAAACAGACATTTCAAAAGCAGCAATGATCGTGTGCAAACCACTGAAGCCGGGAATAAGCCATATGTTTGAAATTACACTAAAGCAGTTCTTTAAATATCTTTAAATTTTAAATATTGTTTCAGTCAAACATTCATTATTCCTTATTACCTTGCAATGCTCAAATTGTAAAAGTTTCCTTGCACATCTACATTAGACGTATTTTTAAAAAAAAACTGCTATTTTTTTGTGAGCTTAAGAATGGATCCGTTCAGGTCTGATTTTATAAAATGACAAGAGTCTGGAGGTCGTTGCTTATAGAGGAGAGATGCTGCCTAATACCCTGTAATCAATCAGTCCATTTCACTTTACTGGGAACATAATGGCTTTATCTGAATACCATAAAGTAGCGCAGCTTGCTGAATGGAAATGCATACAAAGTGACCAATGCATTAAAATTGGATGACCCTGGGACCCGTTTCAAATGCTATAGCAATGCCCTTTGAATTAGTTAAGACACTAAGAAGATGCAACTGCAATTTCCGCCTCTCCTTCCTTTGTGCAAGACTGATAGCATATGAGCTCAACATCTCAACAGATGTATTTTTTCACAAGGTTGAGCAGAATGCGAGAAAAAGACTACTTACTGAGATCTATTATATTTCACTTCTGCACAATTCACATAAGTCGTGAAAGTTGAGTTAAATAATTCAGCTCACTTTTGCAAATCTACTCATGTATATTATGATGATTTAGTGACAAGGTAAAAGGACTTTATGATCTCTCATGATGAACTTGATCTGTATTATTACACAGCTTTCTGTAATACTTGATTCTTTTTGGTCAATAAATAATAACTGACCGATTCCGGTGCAAAAGAGTTCCTACACAGCTGTTCTAGATCCATGTCTCTCATATCTCTTTGCTGTTTTTGTTCTATTGAATTATAATAAAATAATGTCAACTTTTTTAATGTCAATATTTGTTCTTCATTTATTTATTCATTTGGTAAGTAGCCATGTAATAAGTGAGAAAATGTACAATCAGCCAGCCATGATTACAAAATAAACCCCTTCCGGGTGATGTAAGACCCCTCCTCGATGTGTTCGTGTCCTGATAACCCTTTCAGAGATTATTTTGCGATGATGACTGGCTGACTGTATTATTCCAAGGATGTAACCAAATATTCCAAATAGAGGGGGACAAAAGATACATTTTTTAGAGTCAGCCATTGAAAAACCCTCTGATTGACCACTAATCTGAATATTGGGAAGAATGCATGTTACTGCACTGCATTATTTCCAACTTAAACAATGCTGAAGAGAACAAACTCTTCTTCAATAGCCACATTTACACTATTGGGCCAAATGAGGGTGTGCTAGTGCATGCCAGGGCCAGTTACATTCCCACTGTCATTTCCAGGGCTTCGTTGTGCCTCCTCTGGGCTTCTTTGGGGTCAACGGCCATGCGCCCTGGCCTTCCAAATGCCCTTGGGCCAAAGAATGCCAACTGGGGATTGAAGCGGAGTCAGTGTCAAAGGCTGAGTTTAGAGGAGTCAGGTCAGAGTGTCAGTACCAAGATACTCATTTCCCAATTTTTCATATCTAGCTACCTGCTTACCGCAACAGATCAACAGAGAATGGAGAATCATCAGTACTGGTTAGTACACGAAATTAGGGCTCTTCTGAATATTTGGGCTGATGAAAATGTGAAAATGTCTGCCGAACCAGCCCATCTGGCACCAACAATCATGCCATGGTCCAAATCACTGAGACCACATTTTTTTCCCCATTCTAATGGTTGATGTGAACATTAACTGAAGCTCCTGACCTGTATCTGCTTGATTTAATACACTGCACTGCTGCCACATGATTGGCTGATTAGATTATCACATGGATGATTGTTGGTGCCAGACGGGTTGGTTTATTGTGTGTACATTCAAATTTTCTTAAACTGACATGACCAACAATAAGAGGTGACGGGGCATGAGGTGATGTTAACATGACCATGTGGACACAGGTACACACACACAAATAGACACAACTCTGGACCTGAAAACACTTTTCTATCTCTGTCTGTCTGTCCTCGCTGCCTGCTGGCATGTGTTCTAGATGTGTACGTGTGCCTGCATGTTGTATTCAAAACAGGCCCCTCAGTTTTATCATTTTAACAGGAAACTCCACCACAAAGAGCAGCACAGCATCGTCATGGAAACAAAGTTTGATATCATGTGATTGGTGGGCTCTGTGCTTCACCCCATCAGGAAGCCAAAGGAAGAGCAGTTGGAGAGAAGATGCTTGCTCTATCATTCCTACAACCACTCTCCCCATTATTTAACCACATATTTTCCCTGATTTGATCCTAAGCAAGACAACCATTGACCTGTTGCTTTCCTGAATTTATCTGCAATGCCATTCATTATTGCTCTTGTACCAGTCAGCAAAAACATAATGCAAACTTGCTCCTTTATAAACATTAAATCAGTTCTCTGTACCACTGCTAATCCTAGTGGCGGTTCTGGCTTACTAGGTGCCCTAGGCGAGATTTGACATAGACAGGACTGAGTAGCCTGTCAGAAACAACTCAGGGCACCTTTCTCCCATCACGATCTTGCGAGCTCTGTGTGGGGGCGGTGTGGCATGATTTGGGGCACCTTTCTCCCATCGCGATCGAGCCAGGGGCGGGGCTGCACAAT